>NC_056729.1:1643741319-1643746319 GCF_019279795.1 Protopterus annectens | reverse complement strand
AGAAAGATCAGGTTTAAAGTCAACTACTCACCCTGGCTAAATAGGGACACTAGAGCCTTACTAAAAGCTAGAGATAAAGCCTGGAAAATCTGGAAAACTGACAAAATCCCTAGCTCCAGACAATACTATCAACAGCTTAGAAACAAGGCCAAGGCTGAATCCAAAATAAACAAACAAAACTATTTTCTTATCGCCCAAAGGAAATATTCAAATAGTCCACAAAAATTCTGGCATGCCATTAACTCCCTACTAAAGCCAGGCAAAACCACAACCCCAGCACCCATCTCTACTAACAATACCCTAGACATAGCTTCTCAATTTAATAACCATTTTACTAAATCCATCTTAGCCCTGTCCAGTCAAATAACCAAAAACAGTCTACCTTAGTCATAACCTAACCTATTCCACACCACCCCCTCTTTCAGCCTATCACCAGTGCCCACCTCAACTATCAAAAAACTCCTCCTAAAACTAAAGCCAACCACACTAGCAGCTAATAACATACCTGCTGCATACCTAAAAATGGCTAGTGACTCCTTATCATATCCTGTCTCCATCTTTATCAACCTCTCCATACTTGAATCCTACATACCCAAACTCTGGAAAGTATCTCGCATCATTCCTCTCCATAAAGGAGGTAATTCTTATGAATTCTCCAACTACCGACCTATTGCCATCCTTTGCCCCTTATCCAAAATTCTTGAGAAATGCATCCACTTGCAAGTGATGACATTTCTTAACACACACAATCTACTATCTACCACACAACACAGTTTCCATCCACATCACAGCACTACTACAGCCCTTCTATCTTTCACTAATTATATAAACCTTCACAGGAATGATAACCAATATGTATCAGCCATTTTCCTAGACCTCTCAAAAGCATTTGATATGGTCTCCCACTCCATTCTACTAGACTCACTAACATCATTATCCTTCACCTCCTCTACAATAGCCTGGTTCAGAAGCTACTTGTCTGACAGGCAACCATCAGTCCAGTGGAAAGGAACTCTGTCTACACAACTTCCAACCACCATAGGTGTCCCACAGGGCTCTATACTGGGCCCACTGTTGTTCTCTATTTTCACAAATAACCTCAAATGCTCTACACAACATGCCACGCTCATACAATATGCAGATGATTCAACTCTGATCTGCTCCGCCTCATCTCCCACCACCCTACATACACTCACTCAAGATACCTTTATCTCAGTAGAAAAATGGATATCTGGGATCCAACTAATTCTAAATCCCAAAAAGACAAAACTGCTACTATTTACCCCTAATAGATCAAAAAAAAAAACCTCTCCTTTACCATAACATCTAAGGACGGCACCACCATCTCCCCTTCTAACCACACCAAACTTCTGGGCATTGAAATAGACAATAATCTCCATTTTGATGTTCACATCTTACATACCATAAAACTAATACACAAAAAACTAGGCTCCCTATACAGGCATAAGTCCTTTCTCTCACAAAAAGCAAGAGTCACTCTTGCACAAAGCCACCTCCTCTCAACTCTATTATACGCAGCACCAGTCTTTACCCAAATCAGACAATGTGACCTAGACAAACTAGAGTCATGCTACAATAAAATAGCCAAGTTTGCTACTAACTCAACCTATAGAACCCATCACTGTGCTGCACTAAAAGAACTAAAATGGCTTGAGCTACCACAGCTACTTAACTATCACCAGCTGGGCACAGCCTACAATATTCTCAAATATCCTGAAAAACCCTCATTATCCAACCTACTTACTATCTATACTACAAACCGATACCTAAGATCCAGTGAAAAATCTCTCCTCTCCATCACCAAGGCTAACAATAATGCAGGGAAAGCGCTCTACTCCCACACTGTTGCCCGAAATTGGAACTCTCTTCCCCTATCTGTGTCCACTGCCCCCTCCACATCCATATTCAAAAACTCCCTCAAATCGCACCTTCTTAGTATATGGTTATGCCCTTGTATCACATAACCCTACCCATACTACTATTAACTCCCCAAATTCCTCTCTGATCACATGCTGGAGCTCTGATCCCCTGTAGGCTTGGTCATCTGAAAGGGTACTTTTAACTGTAGAATTTTACTTGATATATTTTCTTTTCTTACCAAAGTATGACTGACATTGTCTTTTTACCCATGTTCTATATCTTTTACCTGGAGTGTTTTTATTAATTCTTGTTATATTACTATGCTCAGCATACATGATGTAACCTGTTTTGTGTATTATGCTGGATGTACTGTATTTGTATAACTTGATGTTGGAGCTTTTCTCCCGGGCCTCCGCTGAAAATGGACCTGGTCCAGTCGGAATTTCCCAGTTAACAAATGTAAAATAAATAAAAAAATAATATATATATATATATATATATATATATATATATATATATGTATATATATATACATATATAAACATATATTTATATACATATGTGCATATATATATATATATATATATATATATATATATATATATATATATATATATATATATATATATATATATATATATGTATACAAATATATACATATTACCCTCCAGTACATCCGACACTATTGTTGTTTGAACAAGTTTGTGAGTTAGATATACGAAACTGCGTGTCATTTACAAAAAAGAATAACATAACTAGCAGTGAAAGACAAGCATTTGAGTTCCTAAAACGAGCAAATATGAGAATCATGCAACCTGATAAAGAGGGTGGCCTTGTGATTTTGAATACTGCAAACTATGTCAGAAGAATGAATATGATCTTAGATAATAATACCTATGTGGAAGGTTTAAAAAATGAACTGAACATAGCATATTTTAGAATTAAAATATTGCTTAATGATTTATTTATCTAAGCAAAAATTGATAGTTATTCATTTTTTTAACCATGCCTGCCCCTAAGATTCCCATTTTGTTTGGCCAACCTAAAATACATAAATATGTTTTTGATCCACCGATGAGGCCGCTCATGGATGCAAGGAACAGCATTACATATGCTTGTGCTAAGGTTGTTGACCTATTTTTAAAAAAGTATGTAGTGATGGAAAAACATATTTGTAAAGACGTATGGTCCTTTGTGGAGGTTATTAACAACTTGACATATGAGAACGATCTTAATTTTATGACAGTAGACATCAAAGATTTGTACTCTTCTATCCCTCAGCTTCTGGGGCTTGAGTGGGTAAGTTGTTTACTATGGAATAGAGGGGCCCCAAGAACTGAGGTGAATCTTGTAGAAGAGTTATTGGGCTTAATTTTGTCCAATAACTACATCACCTTTAACAACAGGTACTTCCTTAAAAAATTGGCGTGGCTATGGGCTCCCCTTGAGTGACCACCTTCGCCAATTTGGTTATGGTTTATTGGGAGCAGGAATATATCTTTTAAAATAACTGGAATAAAAGAAAAAAATATGTCATTATACTAGATATTTTTTGGATGACATTTTTATTCTATTCAAAGGTGATGCATCTATAGTGGAGGAGTTAGTGACTTACATTAACTCTACTACCCAGTTTCTGACGTTTACTTACAATTTTGATGCCAACAGGATTGTCTACTTAGATGTGTATTTGAGTAAAGACGGTATTAATAAATGCGCTATAGCTAAGATCTTTCGAAAAGAAACTTACTCTAACTCATTACTATATTTCAGTAACTGTCATCCACTTCACCAGAAAAATTCAGTAATCAAGAGTCAGTTTGTAAGGGCAGCACGCATGACATCTTTAGAGGTTGGCTTTGATTATGAATGTAAAAAATTACATATGTTTACTAAAAGAGGATACTCCCAGAATTTAGTATCAGACGTGATGTGGGGGGTACAACATAAAATAATGACAGGTTTCTTTCAACCCATTCTATCACAGAGGGAATTATTAGTTCCACTGAACAGTGATTTGACTGAATCTATGAATAATTCAGCAAGGTCATTCTATGGTACACACAATTTAGTCACGATGTATAGCGTGAATGCCCGAGAAATTTATTCTGTCCTGATTAAAAACTGGGTTATAGTTTAAATGACTGTATGGTGAGACAAAAGCTACAAGACTGCCCTCATATTATCTTCAAGTGGGCTCCAAACCTGAAAAGCATCTTGGAGAGGAAACCGAATCTCCTTACATATAGGGCAGGAATGTTTAAATGCCTTACATGTAATTTTTGTAAATATATAGATATAGAGCAGAATTTTACCATCAGGGGGAAAAGTTATAAGATAAAACACAAGCTAGATTGTGAATCTAAGCTACTGGTGTATGCAGCCTTGTGCCAAAGCTGCCAGACCTTCTATATAGGCAAAACGGAGAGAAGACTGAGAGAACGAGTCTACGAACATCAGTATGCTATTAGTAAATTAAAATTGGAGAACGCCTTAGCAAGGCATATAAAAGAATACCCACAACATCAGTTCAAATTTTGAGCAATAGATTGCATCATACCAGATGGAAGGGGTGGCCCAGAAACGTTGTTACTAGAAAGTTTGGAACTGTTGTGGCAATTTCGTAGTGATGCATACCATTATCCTGGTCTGAACGAAATGTGTTCCATTTTCTGTATTTTAAAGCTGAAAAGCTTAAATAGATGAAGTTTAATTTGTGTTAATTTATAAATAATTTTATCATGAAGTATATTAAGTGTGAAAGTAAGTTTGCTATAAACTAGTATAAGCATGCATATATAAATTATAACACTTTTTTACATTGTATGTAGTGAGTAAAAAAGTTTGTATAATGGGAGCCAAGGGGTTAAATGCAGGATGGAATGTTATGGAAGGGTTGTAGTGAAAAAGTGTGTGCTTTATTGCTTTTAAATTGATCATGTGACTAACTTAATGTGTATATAACTTGTAGTATTGAGAGTATCTGTTATCTGAAGAAGTCTTGCTAAAAGACAAGATGAAAAGCACTTCATATTAAAGTTTTTAGGAAGTACTTGGCCTGGTTCTTTGGCAAGTAATTTTATTCAGTTGTTTATTTCATCAGTTTGTCTATATATATA
>NC_056729.1:1643623819-1643736319 GCF_019279795.1 Protopterus annectens | reverse complement strand
TGCATTACTTCCTTTACTAACCACAGTATAATGATGCATCACTTCCTTTACTAGCTGCAGTATAATGATGCATCACTTCCTTTACTAACGGCAGTATAATGATGCATCACTTCCTTACTAGCTACATTATAATGTTGCATTACTTCCTTTACTAGCCACAGTATAATATTGCATTACTTCCTTTACTAGCCACAGTATAATGATGCATCACTTCCTTTACTAGCTTCAGTATAATGATGCATCCCTTCCTTTACTAGCCACAGTATAATGATGCATTACTTCCTTTACTAGCTGCAGTATAATGATGCATTACTTCCTTTACTAGCTGCAGCATAATGATGCATCACTTCCTTTACTAGCTGCAGTATAATGACGCATTACTTCCTTTACTAGCTGCTGTATAATGATGCATCACTTCCTTTACTAGCCACAGTATAATGATGCATCACTTCCTTTACTAGCTGCAGTATAATGACGCATTACTTCCTTTATTAGCTGCAGTATAATGATGCATCACTTCCTTTACTAACGGCAGTATAATGATGCATCACTTCCTTACTAGCTACATTATAATGTTGAATTAATTCCTTTACTAGCCACAGGATAATGATGCATCACTTCCTTTACTAGCCACAGTATAATGATGCGTCACTTCCTTTACTAGCTGCAGTATAATGACGCATTACTTCCTTTATTAGCTGCAGTATAATGATGCATCACTTCCTTTACTAGCTACATTATAATGTTGAATTAATTCCTTTACTAGCCACAGGATAATGATGCATCACTTATTTTACTAGCTACAGTATAATGATGCATCACTTCCTTTACCAGCTGCAGTATAATGATGCATCACTTCCTTTACTAAATACAGTGTAATGATGCATCACCTCCTTTACTAGCTGCCGTATAATGATGCATCACTTCCTTTACTAGCTGCAGTATAATGATGCATCACTTCCTTTACTAGCCACAGTATAATGATGCGTCACTTCCTTTACTAGCTGCAGTATAATGACGCATTACTTCCTTTATTAGCTGCAGTATAATGATGCATCACTTCCTTTACTAACGACAGTATAATGATGCATCACTTCCTTACTAGCTACATTATAATGTTGAATTAATTCCTTTACTAGCCACAGGATAATGATGCATCACTTCTTTTACTAGCTACAGTATAATGATGCATCACTTCCTTTACCAGCTGCAGTATAATGATGCATCACTTCCTTTACTAAATACAGTGTAATGATGCATCACCTCCTTTACTAGCTGCCGTATAATGATGCATCACTTCCTTTACTATCTGCAGTATAATGATGCATTACTTGCTTTACTAGCTGCAGTATAATGACGCATTACTTCCTTTACTAGCTGATGTATAATGATGCATCACTTCCTTTACGAGCTGCATTATAATGTTGAATTAATTCCTTTACTAGCGTCAGTATAATGATGCACCACTCAATTTACTAGCTGCAGTATAATGATGCATCACTTCCTTTACTAACTGCAGTATAATGATGCATCACCTCCTTTACTAGCTACATTATAATGTTGAATTAATTCCTTTACTAGCCACAGTATAATGATGCATCACTTCCTTTACTAGCTGCAGTATAATGATGCATCAGTTCCTTTACTAGCTACATTATAATGTTGAATTAATTCCTTTATTAGCCACAGGATAATGATGCATCACTTCTTTTACTAGCTACAGTATAATGATGCATCACTTCCTTTACTAGCTGCAGTATAATGATGCATCACTTCCTTTACTAACCACATTGTAATGATGCATCACCTCCTTTACTAGCTGCCGTATAATGATGCATCACTTCCTTTACTAGCTGCAGTATAATGATGCATCACTTCTTTTACTAACCACAGTGTAATGATGCATCACCTCCTTTACTAGCTGCCGTATAATGATGCATCACTTCATTTACTAGTTGCAGTATAATGATGCATCACTTCCTTTACTAACCACAGTGTAATGATGCATCACCTCCTTTACTAGCTGCCGTATAATGATGCATCACCTCCTTTACTAGCTGCCGTATAATGATGCATCACATCCTTTACTAGCTGCAGTGTAATGATGCATCACTTCCTTTATTAGCTGCAGTGTAATGATGCACTACTTCCTTTACTAACTGCAGTATAATGATGCATCACCTCCTTTACTAACCACAGTATAATGATGCATCACTTCCTGTACTAGCTGCAGTATAATGATGCATCACTTCCTTTACTAACCACAGTATAATGATGCATCACTTCCTGTACTAGCTGCAGTATAATGATGCATCACTTCTTTTACTAACCGCAGTATAATGATGCATCACTTCATTTACTAGCTGCAGTATAATGATGCACCACTTCCTTTACTAACCACAGTATAATGATGCATCACTTCCTTTACTAGCTGCAGTATGATGATGCATCACTTCCTTTATTAGCTGCAGTATAATGATGCATCACTTCTTTTACTAACCACAGTATAATGATGCATCACTTCCTTTACTAGCTGCAGTGTAATGATGCATCACTTCCTTTACTAGCTGCAGTATAATGATGCATCACCTCCTTTACTAGCCACAGTATATTGATGCATCACTTCCTTTACTAGCTGCTGTATAATGATGCATCACTAAACTCATCCTGCACTCTAGTGACACAAGGGGTATCACTTACAATGTAACATTGAATTTGGGATTCTATGCCCAGGTGCTCTGCTGACTGAGAGATCCCACAGTGCAGAAAGCCTGTCAAGACTTGAGAACTGCAGTTACAGGGAATATATGGTACAAGCAAGGAGGTACATGTAAAAAAACGTTGATGGGTACAAATCCCCCCCCCCCCCGTGAACTGGAACAATTAGAGCATGTCGCCATAGTTGTCAACATAAGTCAGGGATGTGTCTACATGCTAATATCTGGTTTAACACAATGGTATGTTGCCTGGTCCCATGAACTCTACAAAGCTACATTTCGCTTTTCAAAATAAGCAATAAAAAGAAGTTATGTCTTACCATAATGTTCCATCTGTGTTGTTGATCTTCATCTATTCTTGACTTGTGGGTTACAGTTCCAATCCTGAGAACCAATCCGGCCATTATATAGCTTGTGTCAGCCAAACAAATCTCTCCAGCTGCAAGTCTATCCACAATGCCCCTCTCCACATTACCCGAGACTGAGTTTGCTATCATCCAGAGATATACTCTATAAGTCAGAAACCTTGTGCAAATTATCCTTAGCTATAAGAACCCAGGACAGGATGTCACTCCACCAGATGTCTAAAGGAGGGGACAGGTGGGAGGGATGCAAGAATAGATGAAGTTCGACAACACAGACAGAATGTTATGGTTCTTTATCTGATGTTGTCAATCTTCATCTATTTTTGACTTGTGGGAGAGAGTCCACAGCTACCTTAGATCCTGGATAGCCCTATGGAAAAATATTCCTGAGAACCATAGAACCAAAGAAGGCTCTTACCTTGGAGGCCATATCGAATTTGTATTGAGTAATAGAAGTATGTAGATAAGCCCACATTGCAGCTGTGCAAATTTCTGACATGGAAGCCTTGGAATGAAAAACAGATGAAATCACCATAGATCTGGTAGAATGTGCTTTGACTGGCATAGGGAATTTCATCTTAAGTTTTGTGTAAATGAAAAAGATGCAGTTCCTTCACCACTTGGACAGTCACCTTAGACACAAGTTTGCCTAAAGTTGCACTAACAGAGGATACAAATAACTGTTATGATCATCTAAACTGTTTAGTTCTATCTAGATAGAAATGTAATTGCCTGTGTACATCCAGAAGGTGCAGGCAGTACTTGCCTTTATTTGAAAATTTTGGGAAGAATACAGGCAAGTCTATGGACTGACTGATATTGGTCTCTGATATCACTTTAGGAAGGGAAGTTGGGTTTGTTCTGAGTAACACTCTGTCTTTATGGAAAACTAAATATGGAGTTTTAGAACATAAAGCCTGTAATTCGGAGACTCGCCTCGCCAAAGTGACAGCTATGAGAAGCAATGTCTTCCAAGAAAGGAAGTTTAAATCACAAGTCACTGCAGGTTTAAATGGAGATGAAGTATGTGATTGTAACACAAGGGTCATGTCCCATGGTGGAAGAGAGTTTTTTAAAAGGGGGCTTCAAGCAGATTGTGCTCTTAAGAAATACCTTACAAAGTCTGAGAAATTAAGGACTGATCCACAAAACCATTAAAATTTGAAACAGCTGCTAAGATAACCCTGACTGTAGAAACAGAAGCTACTTTACTAAAGACGGCAGGTAGAAACTCCAGCATTTTTCTACTGGTGCTGAAAAGGGATCCAGACCATTGTCAGAAGCCCAAATAGAAAATCTTTTCCATTTACTAATGTAGAGCCTCCTGGTGAATAGTTTATGGGAAGCCAACAAAATGTATCGTACGTGGAAATGAATACCATTATGCCTGGTGACTACCCTAATTGGGGATACCAAGCAGTTAGCTTGATAGTCTGAAGACTGAGATGCAATACTCCCTGAGGGTGGGACAAGAGAGCCAAAACTGGGTCCAGAGTCCATGGGCAGTGTAGTAGATGAGGCCAGAGGAAGGGAAACCATATGTGTCAAGGCCAGTAATGAGCAATGAGGTTCACTTTGCCTCTCAACCAAGCTGCTTTCTTGAGAAAAAGAGGAATCAGAGGGAAAGGCATAAAGGAGACCCAGGGGCCAATTATGGAGAAGAGCATCCCTGGGGGAATCCCCCAATGGGGAATTAGGGCAAAGTAGCTTCTGCACTTGTTAAGGGTGAAGCAAGCAGGTTGCAGCAAGGCTGGCCCCAGTGAAGAAAGATCTGCTTCGCTACTCTGCAGTTTAGAGACCATTTGTGAAGCATGAGGATGCATCTACTTAGCTTGTCCGCAATCACGTTTGAACTCCCTGGGATGTGCATTGTATCAGAAAGTGGTTGGAACTTACAGTCCATTGCCACACTCTAAGGGATTCTCTACACAATGGGTTGACTTGGTTCCCCCCTGTTTGCTGATGTACCAGACTACAGACATGTTGTCTGACTGAATAGCTATCATCTCTTGAGATAAGGCAGAGTGAAATGTTTGCAACACCAGAAGCATTGCCTTTAACAATAGAACATTGATAGCAAATTGGCCTCGGGGGAGACCAAGTGTCTTGGACTGTCTTCCCAAGATAATTCCCCCGACCCCATCTGGGAAGCATCCATGGTCATTATGGCCTTGGGCTGAGGGGGAACAAAGGGGCAGCCTAGAAGAATCTCTTTTGATTGTAACCAACCAGGATAGGTCATTGCATCAACTGGATATGAAAATTAAATAATGGTTCATGGGGTGGGTTAGAATAGTCCATTGGTTTGCAAGTAACCATTGGAGAAGTCTCATGTGAAATCTTGCCAATGGAACAAATGTGACCACTACCACCATGGAGCCCAATGCCTGCAGAATTTGATAAGCAGGAATTTTGTTTGAGCAAAGAAGAGGTAGGACATGTGACTGAATTTTCTGTATCCTGTGTAGTGGAAGTGATGCTATGCAAGAAACAGTGTTATGGTGAGCTCAGATAAATTCCATGTCCTGAGAAGGGGTTAGCTGAGATTTTGCAGGACTGTCCATGATGCCCAACTGAAGCGCTAGCTTCAGAATGTAGTCTGTAGCTTGCAGTTGTAGATGCCTGGTGGAAGTGTTGAGGAACCAATCATCTAAGTAAGGAAACACTCAGAATCCTTGCAGCCTCAGATGTGCTGTGACTGCTACCATACATTTGGTGAACACCCTGTAGGCTGTGGTGAGGCCAAAGGGCTGCACTCTGAATTGGAAATGACTGGCTACCATGCACAGTAACTTTCTTGAGTGTTTGTCCACCTTTATATGGTAATACGCATCTTGAAAGTCAATAGAGCACATCCAATTGTCTTTCTCTAAAAAGGGGAGAATTGACTGAACTGTGACCATCTAGAATTTTGCTTGCTGGACAAATTTATTTAGAATACTAAGATCCAAAATTGGCCTCCTGTCCCCCGCTGTCTTTGGTACTAAGAATCTTGAGTAAAACTCGGATCCTAGTTGGTCTGGTGGGACTACTTGGATAACTCTTTTTTCTAACAGCTTTTGTATCTCTGTTGCTGCATGAACTCTCTGACTGGGTGGAATGTCGGGGAGTCTTGTTGGGGTTCTCAGATAAAAGGTGAAAGGAGTTAGATAACCTCTGAAAATGATCCTTAGCACCCAGGCATCTGTGGTTATGTGTCGCCAGGCATTTGGTTGCAAGGAAAATCTTCCCCTGACTGCTTCCAGAAGTAAACATCCAGGCCCCCTTTCAGGAGCACTGATAGAGTTGACCAGAGAATGAATCCCTGGAACCCTGATTCTGCAGACCATCGCTGCCTCTTGGACAGTGTCTTACACTATAACAACCCCCTCTGCCCTGACGGGAGCCCAAACCACATGTGTCCTGGAAAGGATTTTGGGATTTCTTGAACCACATTTTACCACTCCTTTGATTCCTGGAATAAGATCATTGAGGAGTGGAAAATTGTACACCAACAGCAGATAAAGTCTTTCCATCCTTTTCACACCTGGAGAGAGTTTCCTTTACTTTGGAACCAAATAAAGAAGATCTATCAAAGGGAGCACTGACAAAGGAAGACTTGAATCATTCTGCAAACTCGCTGTGAATAGCAACACCTGAAGCTTCTGACCTGGTTGCCCCTTCAGCCATATGTGCAATGAGCCTCATGGATGAGTTCAAGATAGACTCCGGGGTAGCTAGTTGGGAGTCCACTTTTTCCTGGACCCCCTCAACAACAGCTCCCTCCAGGATATCTGACACATCCTTGACCAGATCCCTTTGAAGTCTTGTGAAATGTGCCAAAATGTTCAAGGATCTGATGGAGAAGGTCAGTGATGACCTGATTCCCAAATCTGTCCATCATCCTGGACTCTCAGTTCAGGGGATGGACAGCAAAACTTTCCTCAGCTAGTTTTTATTTGGTGGTGGCCACTACCACCATGGAATGTACTACTAAGCCCTTAGCCCAATGCGGTTGATCTTCTGGAGCATTAAGGATTTTGTCAGGTCTCTAGGAGACTGGTTCCACAGAGTCAGGAGCCTTCCAAGTCCACTTAGCTATTAGTTTAATTAAATTGTCAGAGGGCAGGGTCACCCAGGAGATAGATGGGTGTGCACCAAAAGCCTGAAAGTACACAGATTCCTCCAAAGATGTTTTTTTCCACTTCCAATCACCCCCTCTGTTTTAGGATCTCCAGAATGTCGCCACAGGAGATGCCGTCTGGGTGTGGCCATGGGGAGCCCTCCCCTTCATTGAAATCCATGTTCTCTGTGATGGATTCTTCAGGATAATCAAAGTGTTTCCTCTTACACAATCTTTTCTGAGGGGGCTATTCAGTGGGAACATCTGAGAAGGACTCGGAAGAGGGAGTGCCTTTAGAAGGCAATTGTAACCATGGTGCATGCTGTCCAGGGGTAGAGAGGTTGGTGGCTGAATTGAAAAACCTAGGGTCATGGGAGAAGACTCCAATAACCCAGCAGCCATCTGAAAAGAAGCAATGGCTAAAGCTCTTTCCATAGGCTGAAAGGTAGGATCCCCTGAGGAGGGATGGGAGCTCGGAAGAGAGACAGACAAACTTGGAACTGGGGTCACTCCCCACCCTGAGAGTCCCACCTGACTGACCATAACCAATAACAGGTCACCTGCTGGCACAGCTGGAAAAGATATTACCGGGTCCATAGAAAAACTCGGGGCCAGCTCAAACTCCTAGGCCTGCAGTCCCGGGGACCTAATGGTGCCAAAGGCACTGAGGGAAGCAGATATAGACTTGGTGCCAAAGACAGAAGTGTTGTCGGTGCCAAAGCCATTGGTACCTGAGACCTTAAAGTCGATAGGTCTAAAGCCTGATTCAAGGTTAGAGCAGGAGAATAACTGGGGGTGGATGTAGAAAAACCCTCTTCACCAGAAGGGAGAGGGGCTTGAGAAGAGGATGGGAGACCCTAGGCTGCCAAAATCTGATCCACCAATTTAGCAATATTAACGTCAGAAAGACTTCTGGTGGATGAATAATCCAGAAGGTAAATTGGGTCTCTCTCTAGGAATGGACAAGGGAGCTGGCCATGGAACGGGTTCAAAGATGGAGAATAGATAGACCTGGGTTCTGTAGACACCACTAATTTCAGCACCATTTGCTGTACCATGGGGGAAATAGGCACAGAAATGGTAGAAGTAACACTCAGCACCAGTGTCGGAGCCGTGGTCAAAGTTGGAGCCGTGGTAATTGAACATGGAACAGTTGTGGTAGTTGGTGTAGAAGGCACTGGTGTGGTTTTTAGTGCTGGGGATCTAGGCTGCTCTGAGAGCCTTGGAACCTTAACTTTCATTTATGAAGATGAACCCTCAGAAGCTTTTTAGGTTTATTTGACAATCGGTACTGATGGAGACGTCGGCACTGAACAGAAGGATTTTGATCCAGAGGCTAGAGGTGACTGGTCTGCCTTGGACAAGGCTTCTTCGAATGGGACTTTAAGGACCCCTTTGAGAATCAGTTTATCCTTCCTCACTGCCAATGAAACCCTGGCAGATGGCACAGTCTATACTCAAATGGGGAACACCCAAGCAGTAAATGTAGGATTCATGGTTGTCTGAGTTTGGCATTTTCCTGCCGCACTCTACAGATTGCTTAAACCCCGTAGTGGAGCTTTTCTGCCATATTCCTGATAAAACAGATAGGAAGGCAAAAAAAGATAAAGGAAGAAAGTTTTACAAAACAAGACACAAGTCTTAGAAAACACACACAAAAGAAAGGGGAAAAATCTGCCAACAATGGTAGAAAGGCTACCAATGGTAGAGAGAGGAAAGGGAAAAACTACCAATGATGGTAGAGGGAGAATCTACCAGCAGTAAGTGGTAATGAAAAAATACAGCACACACGCTATGGGTAGACCAAGTATTAAAAGATAGAAACGTTTGAGTTGAATAGGAAGAATAAGGATCAATAAAAATATACTTGGGTACAAGAGAGTTGGCTGAGGCGTCTTGAAATAAAAGCAGCAAACAAGATCTGAGGTAATGTGGAGAGGGGCATTGTGGGTAGACTTGCAGCTCAAGAGATGTTTTTGGCTGATGCAAGCTATATAATGGCCAGATCGGTTCTGAGGATCGGAACCGTAACCCAGAAGTCAAGAATAAATGAAGACTGACAACATTAGATCATTAATTACTCTGTTAGAATAAAGGAATGGCCATTGTATTCTGCATCATATAGGTTATTTATGTGTGCTCTCTAGCTGCCTTTAGTGTATTCAGAGATTGAGTTATTTCTTAAAATCTGTGGCTTGAATGCAGAACAACAAAAGCAGACATAACATAAACACATGTAATTTCACACTATTAACATTGATAGTACCAACAAGAGGGATCGGTGAATTACATAAAGACTTCTACGTCTGTTGAATAAACAATGTAAGTCCATAATTACATTGAAAGGTTTGTTTGTGTCTTTCGGCTTTTCCCGGTTAGGGATCGCCACAGCAGAACTCCAGTCTGCTAATGATTGGTAGTTGATTTTACGTGCCGAGTTACCAGCCCTGACGCACAACCTTCAATGAAGGTATGCCCATTCACACATGTCTCCATGCAGAAGATGCTCTAGCTGAGAATCGAACTGGACAGCGTCTTACTGTGAGGCGACAACGCTACCGCAGCACCACCACCGCAGATAAGTAATGTATATAAATACATAGATAACTACAAATTCCTCTGTGGAATTACTTTTGTCAAACTTTTTCATGCTCAGCAGTTCATAATGAAGGTCACCAAACCCTTGAAGCAACTTTAGAGTTCTAGACAATTTCCCACTGACCTTTGAGCATACGTCAGAATTCCAAGCTGGTTCTCGGTAGCGATAAAATACCTCAGATTTCTAAACATGCTCCCAATTACCAAAAAATACTGAAAAATCTGACCACACAGTACAGATGAACTTGTAAGAACTGATAAAAGCACTGTCTGTATGAACACTAATCCGACCACTCCAAGCTTGCTCCCAATAATCTTTGAACCTACTTCAGAGTGCCAAGCTTGTGATCAATGACCTTTGAACATATGTCAACGTTCCCTTTTTTGGTGGCTAACGTAGCATCACTGCCAAAGCTATGAAATCGAACACCTTCTGTAGGAAAAGTCCTGGTTTATCAGAGGTGACTGACTGATATTATTGATTAAATATGCATAACATGGACATTATGGTTACGCAGAGATGTTCTTAATTACTGCTGATTTGGGGTAACATATCTGATGTTTTGCAATGTCTTCTGTGACAAGTTTGTTCATCATTGTTGAAATCAGAAAAAACGCTGGAAGTAACACTGCAATCACTTCAAACGATGTATCACACTTTTAAGAATATATTTTTATTATCAAATGACTCATTTTCTCCACTATTCATTAATAAAATCCAAAGTTATTTTTCTGTTCTGGGTTTTTGATATCTGTTAACCAGTCAAGCTTCACTCTTAAAGCCTGAGTGAATAAAAACCCTTTTGCAGAAATATTGCTTTATCAAATTTGCTTGACCATTACTGTATGTATTATTGTAATGCAGTGCATTATAAGAGATACTCATTCACTACGGTGAGTTAGACATTGACTATAAATGTAAAATATATACTAACATATGCAATGTACAGTAGATAATTAAAAGATTAACAGGACATTATCTTGGCCTATAGGTTTGGTTTCTGGAAATGAACTGTAATCCTGCATTGCATACAAACTGTGATGTTCTAAAAGAGGTCATCCCCACTGTTGTTAATGAAACCCTTGGTAAGCATTTTTTAATTCCTTATTTCTTTTCCCTGCTTTTGTTCAGAAGGTTATATTGATTTGTTTTAGTCTTGTAACCTGTTTTGCAGTATGGTGTTATGATTCACAAGCCATAAAGGAGACAGCTAGGAAACGATGTGAACATTTTCAGTCTATAAGTTTCTAAGGCAGACACAGATAGAGAGGGGAAAGTACCCTTTCATGGTAAAGTTATCAGTATTTTTCTATCACTACATTAGAGATGTCAAGTAAAGCTTTTCCTAAATTACTAATAATTTGGCACAGTAAAACCATAACCAGCACTGGAACACTGTACTACTTTCATTTGAATCACTATCCATGTTTTATTCATGGTGGCAGATGCACGTAATAGTATGTGACTGTTCTTCAAATCCTGATTCAATAAACCATGTTTTGATGAGTCCTTCTAATCAAAAACAAGATGGCAAAACATGTTATGAAAAAAAACTTGTCTATGAGTATGTGTGGAGGGCTGCAATAGTTTTCTACACCACATCTGTGTGTGTGTGTGGGGGGGGGGGCTGTTACCCTGCATCCCTAACATAATTATGCCAGGATAAATTATATTTTCAAGTATACTTATGTAGTATATGTAAAACACCTTTTGTAACTCCCTGCGTCTTTATTTTTTTACAGGTTCATAGGTGTATGCCCACTGGGGCTCTTAGAAGCCTAGCCATGCAACCCAAAAGTGACAGACAAATTTGATTTATATAGGGGTCATTTCGTGACTGCCTCTATCCATCAGAGACATGAATGCCAGACCAGGGGTGAATTTCTGATTACCCATCCATTGCTCCAAGTTGCCCTTATATAGGGTTAGGGAGGAAATCTGCTTCATATGGATGGAGAGCCTGTCTAAAGAATGGAAATTCTCTGAGGAACATGTCTGTCACTCCAACATGTCCTATTTATGTCACAAGCAAAATGTAGGCCTTTTGATGTAGTAGTCCAGCTGCTGTTTATTTTGGGAATGTGCAAATGGTTCATCAAAACAGAGTCCAGGGATGCTTCATACAACAAGCAAAGATCACCGCTCAGAAGTCTATATGACACCAAGAAAAGTATTGGGGCTTTGAGGTG
Source organism: Protopterus annectens (assembly GCF_019279795.1). NCBI lineage: Eukaryota > Metazoa > Chordata > Ceratodontiformes > Protopteridae > Protopterus > Protopterus annectens. Next base: position 1,643,724,347 of record NC_056729.1, on the reverse strand, counting down.
ATCAGTGTAGAGCATTGTGTTTCCTCATATTCCTTTTGTAAGGAACAGTTGCTGCATGTGTCTGGTCGGGTGCATACCACATGGGGTATTATGCTCAATGATAGGTCTGATGAAGACATTGACATTTGTTTTACCAAGAATGTCTGTCTGGATGATGACACCCATTTTAAGCAAAGGCCCTCAGAGAAAAGTTCCAGTAAAGGCAATATTAAAACACTTATAGACATGAGTCATATGTGAGTTGAATAAGTAATACAATCAAATTACTAATGACAATGATTCACTGGCAAAGACATACATGCAAAATAACAAAGTTGGTATAGGGAAAAAATAAACAGAATGATTTACAAGCAAAGGTATTATACTCGTAGCAGGGCATATATAGGGTATATTGAATAAAATGGTTGAAGCTGTAAGAAAAGGTCAGCTAGCCTTAGAAAAGATAGATAATTATGGTATGTGGACAGGAAGTTATAGAAGATGAAATTGAGAAAACTGATTGAGGATTGTAGTCAAGGAAATAATAAGGAAACACTAGATTAAATTAAATAAATTCAGGAGTGGTAGGTAGGCTTAGAGACTAGTAATATATATATATATATATATATATATATATATATATATATATATATATATATATATATATGTATATGTGTGGGTCTACTTCTGATTGTCAAGAACACACTTTCTTGACAACCAGAAGATCAAACTCATTTAAGCGAAAGTGCACTAAATCGAAAGTGCACTTTTGCTAAAGCCAGTTCTCCAAAGCACATTACAGTGGGGATAAGGAAATTTATCCTTTCCCCACTGTAGTGCAATCTCGGCGTTAGTATATTTAAGTAGAGGAGGTCTGGGGGGTACAGCCTCCCCCACATGGGGGTGCAGGGGGGGTCTGCAAAATACTGTTTAAAGTTTTTTTTTTTTTTCGTGGTTCGGTGAACTGGCTTTTGCGAAAGTGTACTTTCGATGTAGTGCATTTTCACTTTAATGGGTCTCAATGTTTCTTGTTTAAGATAGTGAAATTTTGATCAAGAAACATAGACCCATGTCTGTGTGTGTGTGTGTGTGTGTGTGTGTGTATATATATATATATATATATATATATATATATATATATATATATATATATATATATATATATATATATATATATATACACAGAGAGAGAGATGTGTATAGAGAGAAAGAGAGAATGACCACAATATAAAATCAGGTAAATAATTGTAATATGTGGAAAAACAGAATACAAGTATTGATGCTCATCTGATCAACTGATCAGTGTTATGTGGCGGGCTTAGAGTATTGTTTATGGCGTTAGCTGGTAAACCTGGAAGAGAGTATAGAAAATGTTTATCCAGGTGTTCAGCAGGAGCAAAATGATTCAGCTAGAAATTCTTCATCATAGATTTAAATGTGTGGAGGTTAGATATGGTCCTTGGCAGAAGCGGAACTGACTTCCAGGATCAGGCAGTGCATCTAGATTGCAAGGCATTTCCAGCATATCTTTCAGGTTTGTGAGAAGAGAGAAGTGTTTGTCATATGAGTGTATAGTCTTCTTTGATAGTAGCTGTGGACAGTCTTGCTTAGTGTTGGCATTTGGAAAGTTTATATGGGTCTATATCATATATTTGAAATTCCAAAATATCGAACACCATAAGCTCGAACTTGGAATTTCAAAATATGATAACATCGAACACTCAGAATAGCGAATTTTTTCCCTGGGAAACATACTCACAACACAAGCACACCAAAATAAATAAACCACAAACATACACTTAAAAAATCCCTGCTTCTAACCCTACACTAAACCGTACATACATTCCTATCTATCCACTAACCTTAACCCGTACCCTAATCCTAAGGTCCATAACTATCGCACACACCCTACAAAACTATACACACACAAATTAATACGCACACATACACTTAACAAAACCCTGCTTCTATCCCTACGCTAAACCATACGTATATTCCTACCTATCCATTTACCTTAACCCGCACCCTAACCCTTAAGTCCATAACTATCGCACCACAGTGGAGGAAATAGTGAAGCCACAGAACAGCCCACCGAAATCTTGCCCTAGGTAAGAATTCGATGTTCCGTGGCTTTGCTATTTTCATCCTTCAATGTAGTGGGTTTGATATTATAACATTTGAAGTTTTGCAACTTTGATGTTATAATATAGACCCGTTTATATATTATGTCATGAGTTGCACGTGGCTAGGTGCATGTGAGATGGTGGGGTTTTTAGGGCAGAGCAGGTGGGCGTGTCTAAGGTTTGTTAGCAGCTAATTTTACAGTTTCATTAACACATTGTTTTAGTTTAGTTCTTAATGCAGCCAGAATATTAATGAGGATTGGTGCTCCATATGAGTGACAATAATAGATAGGCAGTAACCACTGTTGTTTTTGTGGTGTTAGAAAGTTTTTAGTTCAGGATAACATATTTAGTTTCTAGTGAGTGTATTTTTAATTGAATGTTGGAGAGTACAGATCAAATTTAAAGTTGCCAGTTTTTAACATCGCTAATAGTTTAGTGTACAGAACCATTTGTATTACTGTATTAGTTAAGGAGGTAATTTTAAAGTCGGATCTGATATTGTCTTTTTCATTCTTGGTCACTAATGAGTTCAGATGTGATCCTTAGATCAACTCGGCTGCATATACTAGATTTTGGATCCAGCTCCTCTCTCTACCCATATCCATTGCTTCAGATCTCATTTGCTGCCATTGTGGTTAGACGTAGGTTCCACTCTCGAGGATAATAAGCATTTTTTTTTCTAACAGTTGCTAGTTAATTTGTCATAGTTCTTCTTAAAACATGTCAGTCTTTTTTCTATTTCAGCCTTCTTAGTGGTCACAGGCATTTAGGATTTTTTCTGCACTTTTCTTGACTCTAGTCACCTTGAGTAGTTTTCATATCATCGTTAGTGTTCTTTTTTTTCCCTTACCTTTTCAGGTATTTTAACTTCCGCGGTGGTGCAGCGGTAGCGTTGTTGCCTCACAGCAAGAGGTTCTCCCGTTTGATTCTCGGCTGGAGTGTGGGGAGTGCCTTCTACGTGGAGTCTGCATGTCATCCCCGCAGTTGGGTGGCATTCGAAAGACATGCATAAATGGGCGTGCTTTCATTGAAGGTTGGACATCGAGCTGGCACTTCGGCGTTCATGAAAAATGTACTGCCAATCATTAGCAGACCGGAGTTCCGCTGTGGCGACCCCTAACCAGAAAAAAGCCAAAAGACAAACAACAACCTTTTCAGGTATTTTCCTTAGAATACCATAGCTGGTATTTTTTCCTCTCTTTCTGCCTATAAGCTACTAATTTCTTTTTAAAAAAGAAGTTATTTTTGTTGTTGTTGTTTCTTTCCTCAATTCCACGGTATTCTCCTTTTAACCATGTCAGAGAAATGAACTGGATTTAAAAAATGCACTTCTTGCGGGCATAAGATCCCAAACTCAGATGCCCACAAGAAGTGCATGTATTTTCTAGGACTGGACCATCTCAACACAGCCTGTTCCACTTGTGCTACTTTTAATCCTAGAGTGTTATTGGACAGGTGTAACAAACTCATTCTTAAGGAATTATTTTCTGCTTCTTTTGGGGTTCAAACCCTCTCTAAAATGTTCAAATCCATTTCTTTGCATGCCAGGAAGAGGTTTCCTCCAAAGTTCCCAAGGGCTTCATAGGAGCCACTAAAAAAAAAAATCAGAAAAATTTTGGATTTGACCTCCTCAGATCCAAAACCTTCTGGCCGTTCCTCAGATTCAAAGCCTTCATCAAATCCAAAAGTATTGGCTCCTACTGTTATGTCCCCCTTACCATCTGCTTCTTCTCCAGATTCTAGGTCCTTGGATCCAAGAACCAGTTCAGTTCATGAAAGTCATATGCCAGAGTAGACAGTGTTTCACCTTCTCTACCCACTCAGCTATTTTAGACTCAGAAGAAACACTCAAGACCCCCTTCCATGTTATCTTCTAGGTCTTCCAGAAGTCTGTCAGAGGTGGATGTGGATAGGATGATGGGTAAATCCCTCAGAGCTCAGATCCAAATGAGGGTTATTCCAGCTCTGTCCCCTACTGGATCCTTGAGTGTTCATATTAAGTCCATTGTTTCTCCTCTCAAATCCAACCTGTGATTTGGATTCCCAGGATCTGAGATCTCCAGAGTTTCAGTGTCAGATCCAAGGATAGTACCTTCCTTTACACATATGATTTCCTTGACTGGCTCTGCTCCAAAACTCTTGGATCATAGAGTTTGGCTCCATTTTTATTAGCTCCCTTCCTCTCAGAGCCTCGATACTGGACAGCTCGGATCTGATTCTCCCCTTGAAGCTCAGATCCAGGGGTGGTCCTGACCTACCTTCTTCCGACGTTTTGGTTTAAGGAGGGATGAAAGGATTTCCATTGATCCCTTGGCATTCATGGTGATAAGGGCCTGCTGTATTCATAGAGAACCATTGTCTCATATCTCAAATCCTATCCCCTTCCCCTCACTGGCTTTGAGCTCCGAGTCCATCAGACCTTCTCCACAAGGACAGCCAGTTCCAGTTAGTCTCCAGGTAGTTTCATAAGAGGAACTCCACCTATCTGCTGACACCTCACCTGAACATCCCACAGAGGAGATTCCATGGAAGAGGACATGTAAGAGGAGACACAGACTCTTGCAATGAAGACACTGATTTTGATGAATGAGAAGGATCCCCCAGATCACCACCTGATGAAATCTCCTTTGGGGATATTCTAGTAATCCTTAAGCAGAAAGGTGGTTGGTTGTCCCAAACTCCTTCTTCTGAGGAATCGGTGTTCCTGGAGACTTTTGGTGCTGTACCATCTATGTCTTAGGTAACCCCCTGGTGGATGAACTTATTGATCTGGTTTCCCGCTGGGCATGGAAAGAGCCAGGCACTGTCACGCTCATTGCCAAGCTCCTGGACAAATTTTTAGCTCCTCCTTCAGACCGCCCTAACTGGAGCAAAGGAGTCCTGGTTGATGTTATGGTGGTCGTGGTGGTCACAGCCACTAAGAAAGAGATAGCAGAGCAAAGCTCTTCTGTCCACCCACCAAACAGGAAGTACAGAGCACTGAACAGATTTTGAAAGCTAGTCTTCACCTCATCTACCTTCGCTCTGTGACCACTTAACTATTTGAAACACTTTATTAGGTTGCAGAGAGATCAAACTAAGGAATTATCAAACTCTCTCTCTCTCTCTCTCTCTCTCTCTCTCTCTGAGTCCATGTCTGCTGAGGACTTCAAAAGGACTTCCTGTCAACTGGCCACTTTTTTATCTATTTCAAATGTGTCAATGAGGCTAATCTCTCACACAGCTGAAGGTACCTCATGAGCTGCCAATTAAGGTATTGCCATAAGGAGACACACCTGGATGTGGCTATACAACTTTGCAGAGCCCTATAAGGCACCCTTTTATTAATACCCCTTTTGATGACATTTCTTTATTTGGGACATTAGTTGAAGATATGCTCACCAACAGCAATAAAAGATGGAAAATACTGTCTGCTGTGGGAATCAAATTTTCTACTCCTCAGTGGACCTTGTCCCAAAACCAGAGAGGTGGTAAGAAAATGTAATTCCATAATTCTAAGGAACTTTCCAAGATTCGCAAATCCTCCAGAGGTAGAGGAGGAAATTTTAATGGCAGACATCACTCTAGAGGCAGAGGAGTCCTGCAGAACCAGGGCTTTATGGATTCCTTTTCAGACAGGTCATATCAGCACTCCTGAAGTGTTACCCGACTGTTTATCTCTGGGGGCAGTTAGGGGTTATTTCTCTTTACACCTAGACACCTGGACAGATATCACAAAAGATTCTTGGGTGCTAAGAATAATATCCAGAGGCTGCTACAAAACTTTTCCCTTCTTACTCTGTGTTGGAGGAAAAAACTTCCCGATGTTCCACCCAGTCAGAGGAAGGAGACAATACAAGAAATACAAAAGCTCCTAGAAAGAAAGAGTCATCCAGATGGTCCCACCTGACCAGACAGGGTTTGGGACCTACTCATGCTTCTCTTTAATGCCCAAGAAAACAGGGGACCTCAGACCCATTTTAAATGTATGCACTTTGAACCAGTTTGTGAAGAAGGCAAAGTTCTGAATGGACATGGTTCAGTCCATTCTGCCACTTGTGCACAAGAACGACTGGATGTGCTCCATAGACTTTCAGGATGAGTGCTATCATATAAAAATAGACAGATGATCCAGGAGGTATCTTCACCTTCAGCTGGAAGCCAATCATTACCAATTCAGAGCTCTGCCCTTTGGACTCACCACAGCCCCCAGAGCGTTTACAAAATGTATGGCAGTAGTATCAGCTCACTTGAGGCTTCAAGGATTCCAGCTCCTCGCTGCCCCCTCCAGGCATTAACTTCAACAAGTCAGGCAGTATTTGCTCCAGATTTGCAACACCCTGGGCATTTCAATTAGTCTTTCCAAATCACAACTTACTCCAGTTCAAAGCCTGGAATTTGTTGGAATGCTCTTAAATACTCTGACTCAGATGACATTGCAACCAGTCCACCACATTGCTTCTTTAAGACATTTATTTATTGACATTTGTTTACCGGGAAAGTCCACTGAGCTAAACATAACCCATTTTCAGTGGAGGCCCAGGGAGAAAAGCTCCAATGTACAAATACAACAAGGTCATTACGTTTTTCCTATTTACAAGAGTATCCACAATGTTCATCAATATCCTGTTATCCTCACTCATCCGTCTCCTTCAGTGAGATTAGTGCTTCAAGCACTGGGGTCAATGTCAGCTGCCACAGTACTCTCTCTCTTAGCATGCTTCTTTATGTGAATTCTTTACTGGACCCTAGCTGTACAGTGGTCCATTATGCATCAGCCCCTGTCCTTTCAGATAAAACTCACCCCGTTTTGCATACATCATATTCACTGGTGGATTCAGTCCGATACAATCTGTTTCTGGGCATACACTTTGTTTTTCCAAATCCAGTTGCCATAGTAACCACAAATGCCTCCCAGCTGGGGTGTGGGTGTCATTTCTTAGGAAGGACGGTGCAAGGCGTGTGATTCCCCCAAGATACCAAATTGCATATCAATGTTCTAGAGATAAGAGTAGACCCTTAAGCGTTGCAGGCATTTCAAGAATCTCTCCCTGTGGGGACCACTGCAGTTCAGACAGACAATATTTCAGTAGTCTAGTACATCAACAAGCAAGTAAAAACTTGATCTTACTTCCTGTGCAGAGAGGCCATGAGAGTGTGGGAATGGGTGATCTCTTCAGACCTCTTTCTAATTGGAGTGCACATTTCATAGAAAACCAACATGCTGGCAGACAAATTGAGCATATCTATTCTGATGCCTCATGGGTGGTGTCTGAACCAGTCAGTAGTGAGCATGATCTGCAGGTGTTGGTGCCAACCTTGCTGTGAACAATTTGCCTCCCCTTTCAACAATGGCAACAAGTACTTTGCTCTATTCCCCTCTCAGGGGGAGTTACTGAGAAACAGTCTGCTTCATGTTTGGCCCTCTGGCCTCCTTTATGCTTACCCTTCTCTTCCCCAATTCCAAAGTTCTTACAGGAAGCAAGCAGGTTGAAGTGCTCTGTAATCCTCATCGCCTCTTTCTGGCCCTGACAAATTTGGTTCCCCTTCCCATGGTCTCATCTTCGTTACCCTCCATGGATACTGGAGCCTCATCAGGGTCTTCTGTCTCACCCATCTGGCATTCAACATCCTAACCTTCTAGCCTTCAGGTTAACTTTATGGTTTCTCCTCTTCCAGTAATAATCAGACAGTTCAGACTTTCTTCCCCAGTTTGTGACATTATTTTAGCATCACAAAAAACTGCCACCAAGTAAGTGTACAGGAGCAAATGGAAAAGGTTTTCTGTTTGGGCTTCTACCCAAAACATCAATCCTTTTTTGATCCCACCTTCTGCAGATCTCCTTTTTCTCACAACCCTTTTTTTTATCAAGGAGCCAATTTTTCTACAGTTAAGCTTCAGTTGACAGCCATCTCTAATTTCCATTCATGAAATAAATCTTTCTCCCTGGCTTCCTCTAGATTATGTAAAGCTTTTATGAAGGGTATTTTTCTTCCCAGACCTCCAGTAAAGGATCCCTCACCACCTTGGGACCTTATGGTACTTCTTCACAGTTTGACTCAGAAACCCTTTGAATCATCAGACAAATGTGATCTATTTTTTTTCTGTCATAGAAAACAATCTTTCTGGTAGGAATAACTTTAGCAAAAATAATTTCTGAACTATAGGCTCTTTAAGCAAACCCCCCTTACATTATTTTTCATAAAGATAGCATCTTTCTATGAAGTAACCCTTCTTTTTTGCCTACGGTGGCTTATGAAAATAATATCAACCAAAAAATCAAATGTAATGCTGATTGGTCACATATTATATATGACTGTACTCATATTAGAAAATTTTGGGAGGATATTGGTGAATTTTTGCAAGCCATTTTTACTGATTCTTTCATTTTGTCAAAGTCATTAATTCTTCTGAATAAAATGGAAACAACTGTTATGAAAAACAAAGAACTATATCTTCTTTGGACTACAATGGCTGTCTGAAAAAATGCATCACTAGGAAATGGAACACCTCTATCATCCCAACAATTGATGATTTTCTCACTCTATTGAAAGAAGTAGCACTGTTGGAAATTAAAGTCAAGGAAATGAGGATCTTTCCAAAGAAATGGACTAACAATCCTTGGGAGAAAGTTCTCTCCCTAACAGAGACACTTAAAATGGACACAATTTTATCTTCATAAGAAAAGAGGAAGCAAGAATGCAGGTTATAATTTGTTATTCCTTGTACAACAGTCTTGATTAGTTGTCTGTATATCTATGATTGTATCCCTTTTGACTTTATCTGACTTAAGGCCATTGTATATTCTGTAAATAGTTCATTCAATTCACTCCTTTTTGATCTGTTATATTTACTATTTATTATTTAAAAAAAAATATTTTTTGAATAAAATTATTTGAATAAAAAAAGAACACGGCGGCGCAGTGGTGCAGCGGTTAACGTTGTTGCCTCACAGCAAGAGGTTCTCTGGTTCAATTCTCAGCTGGGGTGCCTTCTGTGTGGAGTTTGCATGTTCTCCCTGTGTTTGCGTGGGTTTCCACGGGTACTCCGCTTTCCTCCCACATACCAAAGACATGGATCTAGAGCATTTCTCCCCAGGCCTCTGCTGAAAACAGGCTCTGTGGAACCTAGTTGGACTTTCCCGGTCAACAAATGTTAAATAAATAAAACATAACAGAAAATAATATGAACCAGTTCATTGATTTAATAGTCTTTTTCTGAATTTTTCCAGTAAGAGAGATTACACGCTGCATCTCCTTGATGTACATAGACAAGTACGTTTTTACCTTAACAGGACAAAGCCATTTAAAAAGTCAGATCAGCTTTTCATATACTTTTCATCAAATTGGCTGGGTCAAGCAGTTTCTAAGATTACCCTGGCCAAATGGATTACAGACTGCATTTCATTGATTTATTCTCAAAAAGGCTTAGAATTACGAAGGTCCCCGAGCTCATTCAACTTGATCCTTGGCTACTTCATCGGCCTTTTGGTCAAGGACATTGATTGATGATATTTGTGCAGGAGCCACATGGTCCAAAGCTCATACCTTTATTTCACACTACAAATCGGATATCAATTGGTTTGGCAGTGCTCAGGAATATCCATCTGTGAGGGTCACCCAAGGGACTCTATCCTATTAGTGAAGAAGAATGAAAAGGACATCAGATTTATAAGGTATGTACTCACCATAACTTGGCACCTGTGTTGCCCATTTTTATTCTTCCTCACCTTCCCTCCCAGGCGTCTCCCATTCTTTTTGCTTCTGGATCAACCTGTTGGACTGTGTTTGGAACCTACTCCTCCAGGTTTTAGCATTGTCTTTAGTTTTATTTATCCTATTTTTCTACTGAAAAACTGAGAGATGAGGCAGCAAACTCATCTGAGGCAATGGGGATGGAGTCGAGCATTATATGTAAGAAGAAGGAGCTTGAAAGCTGGATCTGAAATCTAGTATATGCCGCCGAGTCAGATCCGAGGATCGGATCTTAACCCATTAGAGATGAAGAATGTATAGTTATGGTGTGTACATAACTTATAATTTTGCCTTCTGTGGGGGATTTAGGGAAGAAAAAGAGCGACTTCAAGCACTATTATGAAGCGCCTCTTTAGGAAACTGATATATACATGTTCTTCTCTTATAAATATAATTTACGTTTTAGTTCCATATGTCCTCAAAATCCATACAACAAGATTAGCTCAGCAGATATAACTGCCCCTGATGCCTGGACAATGAAGAGGCTGTACGTTCTGACCCTTTGCAGGGGGTTGAATTCATGCTGTAATAGTTACACTGGAGTGGTGTGTTTGGGGGTGCTGCATTTTGAATTAGATGTTAAAATGATGCCCCATCTGGTTCATTTGTAGAAAGCTCAAGCAGATACTAAACATCTGACAGCCTTATTGAGAAGAGCGATTTATTAGAAACAGCACTAAAAAAATCAAATGCAAAGACTTAAAAAGAAGATAAAAACAACTGAACAGATTCCAGAATATACAGTCCTAAACTAAAGCACAAAAGCAAGCCACACAGTTAGGGGAGCAAACCCTCATGGCATGTACAGCAACTAGAGCAACCTCAGAGGTTCCTTACAAAAAGAAAACAAGATGTAATAAATCTGCCTTAGGCAGAAGGCCTTAAAGCCTTTTCCCTCTACTCAGTCTCCTACAGATTGCTGAGGGATGATCTATGCCTGGCATACAAGGCATCTGCAAACTCCACACTTATGAATCTCCACCATATTTGTATGTCAAAGAGTACCAGAAATACAAGGTGTACGGATATGAATTTTGTCTGTGACTTAGAACGTAATAGAGAAGTAGATATGTGTCCCAGAGACTACCCTTCCTATGGAACAGGCTTTCTATCCATGTGAAGCTGAGTTTGTCTATTACCCAGTTTAAGCACAAGCTAGACCAGTGGATGTGGAATAGGAAATTTACACCAGGCCTGACACCTATGTCGCTTATGGACAGAGGTAGCTTATAAATGCCTGGCTCTCAATGTCCTATTCAGAAACAGGCCATCAACCTTTTTTAAGAAAAACTTGGCTAGGTTTAGAAAGGCCCCGTGTTGTTAGCCTAGTAACAATCTGTAAATCTATGAATCTATGAATATATCTATCTATCTATATGTGTGTGTGTGTGTGTGTGTGTGTGTGTGTGTGTGTGTGTGTGTGTGTGTGTGTGTGTATGTGTGTATGTGTGTGTGTATGTGTAAATGAAATGAGAAAGGTCACAAATGTATGTGTGTGTGTGTGTGTGTGTGTGTGTGTGTGTGTGTGTGTGTGTGTGTGTGTGTGTCTGTGTGTGTGCACGTGTGTGTCTGTGTGTGTGTGTCTGTGTGTGTGTGTGTGTGTGTGTGTGTGTGTATGTGATGAAATGACAAAGATCACCAATGTATGTTTGTGCGTGTGCGCATGTGCTTGTGTGCGTGTGTATGTGTGTGTGTGTGTGTGTGTGTGTGTGTGTGTGTGTGTGTGTGTGTGTGTGTGTGTGTGTGTGTTTATGCGTATGTAAATGAAATGACAAAGATCACCAGTGACTCTTGTAAATCCATCTCACACTGAGGATCCCTTTGTATCACAAAAAGTGACTCATGGGACGAACAATACAAAACCACAACAGAGATGTGAGGAAATAACTGTCCCCAGTGTTAAGGTAGAGGACTGACTTCACTTCCTTGTTATTTGTGAAAAATGAAAATAAAGACACTTAAATGTTTCAATACTGAGCAGCAGTAATAAACAATCCAAAACTTCAGATGTTAATTCCCTTCTATAAGGGTACTGAAACAAACTCAAACAGGTTTAGTCACTGTAGTAACTCAGCTTTAATTTATTGTAAACACGTTTGCCCACCAAATGGACTTGATATCATAAATAACTAGAGTGAGAAAAACATTTTTGGAGGATATTACATTTCTATATTACTGAACTGGAGTATATGGGGAGGCACCCAGTAGGTGAAGAGGTACAGGAGATGCTGAGAGGATTTATCTACATCACACAAAATAGAAAATGTGTCTATAAAAATGTTGGACAGTGCTGTGCTGTGGATGGTAAGACAGGATCTATGTTACAGAAAATTGAAAATATAACTAAGAAAGTCACTTTCAGATTGTGGAGTAATAAACACTCTATATAAATCCGAGGGAAGTCTAAGCTTTAGAAATGGCTGTGAAGATATTTACTGAATTGCTTACACCAGTGTCATTCATATATCTGAAGGCAATTTGACATCAATAAGGGAGGAATGTGGAGGACCCTGTACTCTGGATGAATATTCACCTCATGCCAATTCACCTGCCTGAATATTATAGTATTTTGACAGACAACATGAGCTGCTGGGTTCCCATGGCCATCTAATGACAACTAAATCAAGTCTTTTCTGCAGTTGGTAAATATTTTTGGAGAATCCAATACTCCACCCACAGACCTATTTTATTTCCTCTGAGAAAGCTCTGCAACCTTCTTTTCACACAAGGACACCACACGCTTTTTGTGTAGGTGGGACTGGGTTTTACTGTATACATTTCCTCGATCTTTGAAATTTGCAGAATATTTTTGAAAGCAAGGATGGACAAGATGCAAGTAATTTTCTTGCCAAGCTGTCTGTGGTTCTCACATCTTTGTATGTTTGTCTCCCGGTATTTTTCTTTAATCTTCTTTATTCTTTTGTTCTCTGTTGTCAGGAAAGAATTTTCGCTGTTCAGTCCAAAGTTTCTTCATTGCACTACCTAGAGGATAACCTTTTCATTGCCAATAGTTCTGACTTCTATAATGATATTAACGGTTTTGAGTCGGTCCAAGAAAACTTGCCACTGGATAGTCATCATAATTTAGAAGAAATTCTTCCTTTAGTACGAAGTTAAATATTGTTGAATATTATAGGTAGGACTGCCTCTGCCCTTTAGATTTTTTTTACCCTTCTTTAACAAAAGGGGTCAGCGTAACTCTTGATAACTGTCTCTGCTGCTGCTTTATCTGCTTCTCTGACCTTGGGATCCTTCGCCGTTGCTTATAGCTACAGTGAGTTTTTCTTACGTGGCTTGATTCATCTTAGAGTGTTAAGGATGAATTTGACTTCTTCTTGGAGTCTACATTTTGTTATTGACACACTTATTAAACACTGACTTGATAATAATACCCATTTGTTAATGAGATAGTCCCATGGTCATAGGATCATAGAAGGTTACTAGGCTATCAACCAGGAGGTCATTTTAAGCCTAGCCATTTCATCCTAATGTAATACCACAGATATTTTAGCCAAAACTGCGGTGGCGGTGCTGCGGTATCATTGTCGCCTCACAGTAAGACATGGTCCTGTTTGATTCTCAGCTAGAGCGTCTTCTGTGTGTTGACATGCGTGACTGGGCGTACCTTCGTTGAAGGCTGTGCATCAGGGCCGGCAACTCGGCACGTAAAAATCTACTGCCAATCATTAGCGGACCGGAGCTCTGCTGTGGTGACCCCTAACCCGGAAAAGCCTAAAGACACAACAACAACCTAGGACTGTATTTATTAATGACTGCCCATGTCCAGAAGGGATGTGGATGCTATTCCCACTAAGAATTTATGTTATTCCAGTCTGTGAGGTAAAGACCTTAACCATTATGCAACCAATACAGACACATTTCAGGAGCAACATCTGATTAAGTGACTTGGTCAGGCCACACAGCAGACAAATGGAGTAAGGGTATCAAACCTAGGACTACAGGAGCTACAGAGCATAGTCTTAACTTGTTACGCCAACCGCCAGATATACTGTATTGCTAATGAAATTTTGACTTGCAAATCAGCTTTGATAGGGGCTCTCATTTCAGCTTGAGGAATGTTTGTCACAAGCACTTGTGGTTTCTGTATTTATACAGTGAATTATTAAGACAAGGTGTTGTTTTTCACATGCCTTTTATGCTGAATATTATAACAGAGTTTGTTTTAGTCAAAAATGAAAGTGACCTCGGACTCTTCACATTGTCAAATGCTGGATGTCAAAATCTTCCATACTGTGTAGAAAGTTACTTTTTTTCATTTCTATGATAAAGTGTTCCAGCAACTCTAAACACATTTTCTTTCTCCTCTCCATAAAATAGGTTTGCTGCCCCAGTTTCTAAGCTGACCATAGCTTACTGGCCTTTTAGTAGTCAGTCTGGATTTCTTAAGAAAGCCTCTGCATCTGACATTTGAAAGGCTTTTTGAATGGTGTTAAGTTAGACGCTTGCTCTAAATCTAGAGGGACTGTCTGCTTCTTCAGTGGTTCAGGATATGCTAGGCCATGTTTCTTCCTGTCTATAGAATTCATTGCTTGGGTTTCTATCAAAATGTGATGAACAAGCAAAGAGACAAAAAAAAGAAAGAGAAAGAAACATAAGTGGACATTTGTGTGATGGATTCATATTAATAATGAATGACTGATTTCCCTTTTGTCTTTTCTTTATAACCCTCCTGCTTCTCCCCTTTGTTTTTGGTTTCATTTCTTTTGTCTGAATGTTTTGCTCCCTTACGATGATATGTTGTGGCATGACTCCATACAAATATCGTCTGTGGATGCTGAGCTGATTAACAGTTTAGGTCTCTCCACTTTAGGAGGTGACAAGGAACATAGATACTGGTTATTTCTACAGGGCATTAGATGGCATCTATCTGCTTTTCGCCCATTGGAAGCACGATAGATGTCTAACATTTCAAGTTGCCTTTTATCAGAATTAGTTTCTTGCATGAGAGAGCACCTCACTAGCCCTCTTCAAGCGAAATTTTGATGAGTGGATGGGAAATAGAAAGTTCACCCTGGGGATCACTCCAGTGGCTCTACTTGATAGAGGCACTGGGAACTAACGATGGGCGGCACAATGCCAGGGCACTTCTGTGTGCTAGGCTTGTAAAGGCCCCGGGGCCATTAGCCTAGTACACCTATGAACCTATGATTCTAACAAGACGTAACATCTTGACACCTGTCAAAATGCTGTCACAAGAGAATAAGAAGTTCCTACAGTCACACTGCTGAACATGTGCTGTAATAGCAGCATTTCATTGTGTAATAGCACAAGATGGTTACTAGTATATTACAGTTTATATACTTTCAAGACTTACAATTGCTAACCATAGTACTGTGCTACCTGCTTTTATGCAGTAGTGCTGCCACCATCTGGTAGTATTCCAGATTGCAGAAGACAGCAGAAATATAAATACACTTACGTAAATAAATAATATGCATAAAAAAGGGACCAGTCTGCTTGTGCTTTATAATCTGAGCTGACCGGCCTGGGGTTCTAAGGGCTAAACCCAAATGGGATAACTTACTGAAGTGATAGAAGGGTAATCAGTACTCTAGTATTATTGTGAATGGCTCACATAACAGTATAGGCTTCGTATAATATATGGCCTTGTACTCCTCAGTGTGTCATCCTTCGGATTAGACATTAAGCCAAGGCCCAGTCTGCCTGAGTTGGAGATAGCTCAGGTGGATGTAAATAATCCCGTGTCACTTATCAAAAAATGAGTAGAGGAAGTCCCTCAATGCCGTGCCTAATTTTCCCCTACAACTACCACTTTTGGTCTCTCTAAAACAGGGTATTGGCCTAGTGGGAGTAACCCAGTCAACAAAGATCAATTAGAAAAATGCCACTATCTATGCATGACAGAACAGGACTGGGACACTAAAGATATGCACACACATTAAAAAGAGGGTACTCGGTATTGGTATGATGGCCTAATCATTCAAAGATTTAAGGTTATGGGAAATATACTCACACAAATGTACTATCTTACTTCAGGGAAGACCACTGTAGTAGCAATTCATGCCACATGTGTAACCTTCCAAAGAAGCTGAATAGAATTTAGGATGTCAGGCTGTGAAGAAAAGTTTACTCCTTTTTCTGGATGATCCTTTATCTACCCACAGAAAGGGAAAAACAATCGAGGAAAAAAAAGTTATGTAAACAAGTCTGCAAAAAGACTGAGGACAATCTAAAAGTTATGTAAAAGTTATGAGAGTTAAGAGGTTCATACTAGACAATCAGCCTTTAGACCATTAAGAAGCTAGCAAAACGTATTCAAAATGTCCTCCAACATTGAGGAGGGTAATGCAATGTCCTTCTTACAGTAAATAAAACTCTGTACCACATCTTAGCAAGTTACCATCACATGCCATGTCATCTGCCACCCACGAGGCATATCTAAACAATTTGGCATATTCCTTCCTATTAATCGCATCACTATTCATAGGTTCATAGGTTTATACTAGGCTCTCTGCCCTAGGGCATTTATAAGCCTAGCCAGAGTGTGTATGGCTTTCGCCACCCATATTAAATTAATTTTGCTATGCCCTTTTTCAAGGTTAGTATACTGTGCCTCTGTCTAACAGTGACACAGAAGTGATACCCGGGGTAAACCTACGATCTCCCATCCACTCATCAAGATTCCTCTTGAAGAGAGTCAATGAGGGACTCTGCCTAACCTGGACTGGGATTTTATTCCAGAGTGAAGGGAGCCTCTGGGTTATGAATCTGTCCCTCCAGCATGTCCTATTTATTTCAGTGCTGAGGTTCAAGTCCCTCGAGCGCGTAGCTCGATGGGATTTGGATTTTCTGAGGTGCAGCATGTCCATTAATTCCGGGTTGGACATGGCTTTATACGTCAGGCATAGATCGCCTCTGAGCAGGCGGTATGCCACTGAGTAGAGCTGAAGTTTCTTTAACCGGGCAGCATACGGCATCTGTTTGAGCCCCTTGATCCTCTTGGTGAGGTACTTTTGGGGTCTTTCCAGTTGCTGCAGGCATCTGGTAAGGTACATCCCAAAAGGGGCATTGTACTCAATTATGGGCCTGATGAGGGATGAGTAAAGAGGCACGATGACCTCCCCTGATCTAGATGTGAATCCCTTCATGATTAGGTGGGCTATATAAAATGTTTTTCTAACCACTTTGGCCACGTGGTTGTCAAATGAGAGATTGCTATCAACTTGGGTCCCCAGGTCCCTAATTACTTCTTCTGTACTTAATGGATTACCACCTATGTGGTAATTTGTGGGCACTTTGTTTTTGCCAAAGGGGATGACTATACACTTTTTGGCGTTTAGCTTGAGGCCATGGCTCTGGCACCAGTTGTCTGTTTCTATGAGGCCCTTTTGGAGGATGCTTGTGTCGGCTGGAGAGTCTATTATGGCGCCAGTTTGCAGTCATCTGCGAACTTGGTCAGCCACAGTCCTTCCGTGTTGGTCTGTACCTCCGAGAAATATATACTGAACAAGAGAGGTCCCAGGACTGAGCCTTGTGGGACGCCACTTGTAACTGGTTTGGAGTCTGACATGGCTCCAGCTATTCTAACCATGTGGGTTCTGTCCTTGAGCCATTTTGCAACCCATCTAGTGACATAGGGGTTTATATTTAAGCTGGTGAGCTTATCTATAATGCCCGAGTGGGGTATTGTATCAAAGGCTTTTGCGAGGTCCAGGTAGGCTGTGTGGACCACCTTCCCCTTGTCAATGGCCTTGGTGACTGTTTCAAAGAAATCGACCAGGTTCAAGAGGCAGGATCTGCACTTAACAAAGCCGAACTGGGTAGGATCCAGTGTCTGCAGGTCCCCAATATCTTTATTTATAAGGTCCATGATGATCCTTTCCATAGCTTTGCAGACCAAGCTAGTGAGACTTATGGGGCGATAGTTTCCAGGATCCGTTGAGGTACCACCTTTCTGGAGAGGGACCACTGTTGCTGTACGCCACTCTTTGGGTACATATCCTGTAGTAAGGCTGAGATTGAACAGTAGTTTTAGGTTTGGGTTTAGCTCTTCTTGGAGTTCATGTAGGACGCAGCCCGGGACACCGTCTGGTCCCATTGATGCTGTGTTTCTTGCTTTGGAGAGGGCAGCTCTTACCTGAGCATCTGAGATGTCAGGGGGGCAGCACTCTGCTGGGATAGATATTAGCCCTTTTGCTGGGGATGGGGGGGAGAAGTTTGCGCTGAACCTGTCAGCTAGGATGTTGGCAATGTCTGTGGGTTCGGTGTATTTTTTGTCATTTTGGACTAATTCTGAGCATATCTGGGAATTCCCACCCAGGTTCCTAACATAACTAACGAAAGCCTTGTGATTATCCTTAGTGTCCTGTGCAATTTTTCTCTCGAAGCTGGCCTTAGACGATTTTATGAGTGCCCGTAGTTTTTTGCTAATACTGATCGGAGATGCCTTCCCTTTTTGGGATTTTGCTCTATCATGTAGTAGCTTCCTCCTTCTATTGTATAGTTTGTTTATGGCTGGGGTCCACCAGACAGGACATCTGCCTTTGGAGGATTGGGTCTTGGTTTTATTTGGGATTGCATGATCCATGCATTCCTGAAGGTGTTCATAGAATGCGTTTATAAAGGATTTTGCGGTGTGGGACGTATTATCCACAGGCCCAGGGGCTTTGAAGGATTCCACCTTGGTTTTGAGGAGTGTGAAATTTGCTTTAGAGAAGTTTTTCACTGTGGTTTTCTGGGCATGGGGTGGGGTTGGGATGTGAATAACCAGTGAGATTAGTTTATGGTCTGATCTTACCAGTGAGGGATACACTTCTGGTCTGGAGCATAGAGCCCCCATGTTGGTGATAATCAGGTCCAGTATATTTTCCCCTCTTGTGGGAGTGGTAACAAGTTGTTCCATAGCATTTGAGTTTATAAATTCTAGGAACCTTTGGGCTAGGGTGTTGGAGCTAGAGTAATGCTCCCAGTCTATGGTTGGGTAGTTGAAGTCACCCAATATAATGGTGTTTGGAGAGACCTTCATATTTTCCAGTGTTCTCAGGAAGGCCGAGTGGGGTTCCTGGGTTTGGGAGGGTGGTCTGTAGCAGGCTATAAACTGGAAGGCAGTTTTACCCACTGTTAGTTGCACATGGATAGTCTCTGATGCTTCGTGCTGTGCCACCAACCTGGAGGTGTGGGTATCTTTGACGAATATTGATACTCCCATCCTTTTGTGGTTCGGTCCAAGTTTTGGGGAGAAAAGCATGGTATGAGGTATAACCTGGTAGTGCTGGGGTGCTCTCGAGCCTTGAACCAGGTTTCTGTTACTGCACAGATATCGATGTTCTCCATGCTAAGGAGAATTTTGAGTGCGTGCATCTTGAGGTTTAGACTTCTGGCGTTGAGTAGCATTACTCTTAGTTTCTTATCCCTTGTGATACCTATGGAGGTGGATTTGTCTTTTGAGCCTTGCCTAAAAAAGGCACTATGGGGGTAGCAAGAGCCTTTGCCAATATCCGAAATTCTAGGGGTGACAGGTGCAAGCCGTCCCTAGCGAAGCATCGTGGCTTGTCGAGCATGTCATCCCAGGCTGACAGGCATTGGATCCCCTTTGAATGACACCAATACTTAAGCCAATTGTTGAAATTGATAATCTTGTCTTCATACTGTGGCATCATTCTTGGTGAGGGTAAGATGCTACTCAAGGTCAGGGTCATACCTGCCTGGGCTACATGCTCAGAGAGCTCCTCTATGTCTCTTTTCATGTAGTCCAGGGAGGTACGTCTCAGGTCATTCACACCAGCATGGACAATGACTGAGTCATATTTGTACTTGCCTTGGAGTGACCTGAGTGCTTGTGTTATGTGGCGGATCCTAGCGCCCGACAGGCAGCTCACCGTGACCTTCTCCTTGTTCAGCCTGGTGAGTGGGACCTCAGTGTGCCTGATGATAGAGTCACCTATTACAAGTGTATCAGGTGTGTTGTTTAGCCTTAAGGGCTGTGACTGTTCGGCACACTGGCTTTGTGAGCTATGTGTTGCACGTGTTTTGTTTTGGGGTAGCGGTTGCTTAGGTGTCTGCTTTGGAGGTCTCTGCTGCTTAGGCAGATTTTTATTTAGAGCCTCCAAGTATGTTTTTGTGTGTTTATGTATTTGGTTTGCTGTCGTGGTAGGTCTATGTGAGACTGGAATTGTAGTGAGTGTGGTTTCCTTCTCCTCCTGACTGGTTACGCCAGTACTGAGTTGAGAGAGCTTAGCCTCCAGTTTGGCTATATGGTTGCATCTCTCACATGTGTTGGAATTTGTTGGGAGGAGGAGAGGGTTGTCTGTGTACATGAGGCAGTTGTAACATTGCCTCAAGATTCCCAGATTCACCAGCTGGACTGGAGAGGAGATTGACAACTGACCTTTGGACATGCTAGAATAGTATTGGGAATTCCTTTATAATTGAAAAAAAGGGCCAATGGGGAACAAGGTACTCAATGGGAGTTTGTGAGGGTGTAGTGCTTTTAATTTTTTAGTGCTGACTTAGTGAGCAAGTGCCAGGTAACTTAAATGCAATGTGTTACAGGTAACTTAAATGCAAAAATGACAAACAGTAACTTTCTTTCAAGTGAAACAAGGAAATAAGTACAGTAAGCAATGCAGATATCACTAGGGATCCACAGAAGCGCTGAGAAGCCACGTTTTAGGTGGAATTAGCTTTTCAGGGAAATAACAAGCATACAAACAAAACTAGATTCAGCAGTCCTGGATCTAGTCTATGCTACAGCAAACAAGGTGTACCAATTACAGTAAGAAATAGTTCAAATATGCATGCACTATAAGCCTTTAACCAGAAATTCCCAGCTCAGAAGGGCAGAGTCCAGCCTCTTCTCCCACAAGAGTGCAGACCATGAACCTTCTTAATGTAAAATAACTGGCCTGAAGCCAGTCTTTGGTGATTTTAAGTATCCATCTATTAATTGGGAAACCTGCACCACCTCTAATATGCATGCATAATAACTCTTGGACTTCATTAATGCCAGCTCATTGGACCAAATAGTTCTAGTCCCAATTAGGGTTACTAACATTTTGGATGTGAGTCTCATAAATTTGGTGTACTTCAGTTACCACATCACTGGTCAGATCTGACCACCATTCAGTAACATTCACTATTAGGGTAAATCTGGATCAGCTACATTGTCCTTCTGTCTAGAGAGACTACCCTAAAGCAAACCTGCTCCAGATAACTAATGACCTGATGACATTTCAGCTCCGTCCTCATCTCAATGAACCCATCATGCATGATGACACAGTAGCAGATGATTTCTATGCTCACCTCAAAGCATGCCTTGAGGTATTAGCACCCATAACACACAAATGATGTGCTAATCTCAGGAATAAACCAAAATGATGGAACACTGGTATAAACAAACTATATAAAAACAGGAAGAAACTCTTATCTTACATGTATAAATATAAAACTCAGTTACCTAGAGAGGAGAACTCAAAAAGATCAATAAAGTACTCAAGCACAAAATCAACTTACTCAAACGTATTCACTGAAAACTGTCACCCATGTGAAGACCAACCACGACGCCTTCTTCAGCTTTCTCAGAAAGGAACTGATACATAACAACATGTACTCTTCACCTGACTGCATAGCCAGCATATTAGCTGAAATATTTAGTTCAAACCTTTCTCCCCATATTTTCCACAACAAATTAGCATGCCCAAGACACCCCCTCTGATAATTGTTGTGCAACACCTGAGTGTTCTGTCCAGGGCTGAAACATCTAGCTCTATGGGTCCTCGTTGTTTGGATAACCGATTTCTTTCTGTTGGAAAGAAATCGGTTATATGGCCGTTTGCTATTTTCGTAGTTCGACATTTTGGTGTTGAACATGTCAGACTCAACATTATGAGCTGTCGACCCGATCCTGGGAACTACAGACCTACAAGCCTCAGCAGTCTTATCTGTAAAACAATGGGATGCATCAATAAAGAACTTATTAACAATGATATAAGCAGTCAGCAATTCCTGGACCCAAGCTTGCTTGGGTATTTTAAAGGCAGATTTTGCCTCCTGAACATGGTTAACTTATTTGTTCAGGCAACTGATGCATTAGACACAGGCACATTTTTATACACTGCCTACTTAGAGCTGGCAAAGGCCTTTGATATCATTCCATAATCAAACTAAATATAAACCCCTATGCTGCCTACTGGATAGCAAACTGGTTTACAGAAGACCTGACTCTATTAGTGTTAGTAGCATACTTCCATCGAAAATAGTAACCAGTGGTATCCCACAAGAATTAGTCCTAGGACCACTTCTCTTTAGTATTTATTTCTCTGATGTAAAGGCTATCACGGACCAGGGACTGCAAACTCTGAGTGGTCATAAACTCTTCATTTGGCTTTCGGATTTTCCAGGAAGTCCTAGCATGCTCCAGAAAATAGTGCCTGGACCATGGCCTTAAATCAAATGGGAATAAATACAGCATTGTGTTCTTTGGCAAACAAGGGCACCAACTCATCTACCAAATAGGTGACACTCCTTTGAAATATGAGTCATGCATCAGGGACCTGGGAAGTTTCATTGGTATTGAACTATCCTTTGACCAGCATGTTACAACTGTCATTCAGAAATCCTTTTATATGGCTTAACCGATCATCAAGGGTATATCTTTTAGGTTAAAGGAAGTTATCATCTCTCTCTGCTTCCCCTTCATTGTGCTCATAATAGAATAATGCCCCTTTGGTATGTACTTGTCTAAGCATGTGATTCAGCTACTGAGACCACAGCATTTCCACCCCAATTCAATCAAGGGAATGTCTTCCTTGAGCTACACACTGATTCCCCAAACTGCTCTATCAGTTTTGCATTTCCTATAGACTCTTCAAAGAGGACCTCTGTCTGGCTTACAGAACTTCAAAACATCCACTCCTATGTGACCTCCTCCATATTCATAGAACAAATAAAACCCTAAATACCTACTCAAGGTATCTAATTTTCTACTGAAATATAATTAGATCTATTGGCAAGATAAATACTGTTCCCAGAGAATCTCTGTTTTATGGAATACACTTCCCTTTGATGTAAAATAAAGTTAGTTCCCTGACCCAGCCTAAGCATAACCTGGATAAATGGATGGCCAAGCATAAATACACCCTGTGTTTGTCTATCATTTAAAGAGGTTGAAGGTTGGTATTAAACACATCCTGGGTCTGCCTCCCAAGCTGATTTCAGGGGAAACTATTTTTTTGGGATATTGCATGCAGCTATGTGGTTTGGTGGGGTAAAGTTAGCAGTAAATTTGCTTGCTAATATATTGCCTGCATCCTTGGGACTGGAATGTGTGATATTACGGATGAGCTCAGTGCATTATTGAATGTTATGCCCTAATTTCCTGACATAATCAAAAAACGATTTGCAGTTTTATCTGGTATTTGTAGTCATCTAAAGTTTATACTCTGCCTAACACTTTCAAATAATGTTATTAAGTTCCTTGTTGGTTTATAGAGTAGTACTAGACTAATTGCCTTTGTGGGCCATTTTAAGCCTAGCTATTTATCCCATCTGAGAATCAAACCCTGCACCTTGTGTTTGTAAGGTAAACACCTTAACCATTATGCCAGCCTTCCAGCCCATGTGACATGGCATGGTTCAATATGGTCTTGAGGTGGGGGGGGGATTTCTTACTACTTTTCATGATTATCCATCTTTTGTTATAGTTTATTAATACAGGAGTTTTACCAGAGAGGTTTATTCCTGAACTGGACATTATATATAAATACGGCAGACAGGTACAGATTTTCTAGTAGCAGTTTAGTTGCTTGTAAAGGTTAAAGGTGAATGCAGCAGCCTTGTCAGTCATATCCATTTGCAGGATAATGTTGGGAATTTTGCATCGGCCTTCTAAGTAGGTTTACATTGGAGAAGTCTCCAAACATGTTCACATTTGCTGCTAGGGTGGTGCCATTAAGACTAACATGGAAGGTAACTAATCTGTGATCAGATTTAACCTGTGATGAGGAGATGCATGGTGGGGAAAAGGTGGAAGCTATTTCAATAAGGATCAGGTCAAAGACATTAAAAATTCTACTGGGTAGTTTTAAAATATACTGCAGTGCATTGGCATTAACAAAGTCTAGGAAACACTGAGCATATCCATTTTAAAGGTGTAAGTGTGCCAGTCAGTGCTTGCGTAATTGATGTCCTCTAGCAAGAAGATATATTATTTGATATTCAACCCCTGAATGGTATTAAGGTAACTTCCAAAATCTGTTAGGGACATTGATGGGGTTCCTCAGATAGCAACAAATTAATAATAGGATCTGTTAAGAGTGTTTTGGATCTTTAGGCATTACAAATAAGGGTCATGAGTAATTCACATGAGATTACACTGTATCTAACCAGAGCAGATACTTCCTTACAGTTATCTAACGGGCTGAAGGCATGACGGATCCTAAACCCTAGTATAGAGGAGGCGCTGTTACTGCATTGAAACCAACCCTCAGCAACTACAGAGATATGAATGTGTTCAAGTTGCAAGAATGCCCCAATATCTGATATCTTTCTGTTTAGACTCCCAAGTAGTGCCACTATGGTATTGTCCAAATTTGGGTCCGAGTTTGCTATATAGGAATGTCCAGTAGGGAGACTACCTAAACAAGGCACTATGAGTGCAGAACAGGCTTTAGCCATTATATAGTAGTCCTGGTGTGAAAGGTGGAACAAGAAAACTTATCTACCATCTCTTGGCATTATGGTTAAGGTGTTTTCCTTACAAACAGAAGGTGCAGCATTTGATTCTCACATGGAATAATTGGCTAGGCTTAAAATAGCCTTCAAGGGTAATTAGCCTAGTACAAATATATGAACCTAATCCCAGGGTGACACATACTGGAGCCCCCTTAGAATTATACCAAATAATTACAAATTGGTAAAGCCATCTTCTACTCATTACATTTGGCAGAGCCAAGAGAATACTTACCAAAAGTGATTTAACACTTGCATAGTAACTTCCAACATGTCTCTCTGCATGACCTTCTGGGTCTAGCGCCTCTTGTTATTCACTCCTATGGGGTTCTCCACTAGGTTATGGTAATACTTGTCTGGTTTTAGGGACCTTAGGACCCCTGTAGCATTATGGATTTTGGCACCACATAAGCAGCTTACAGTCACCTTGTTCTTGTCTAGTTTGGTGAGTCTGAAGTCTGTCTGCCTGCCTAATTATATAACCACCCATGAGGCAGTATACTTAATGGGCTTTACTGGCTTAGGCCTGCTTTCCTGGTGACTTCGGGTGATCTGTGTTGTGTTGCAGCATGTGGCAGTGGAGAAGGAGTAAGTGTTGCCTTGTGTTCTGAAGGCGGAGATGATCTTTTAAATTGTGTTCTTGGAGTTTTTGCCAAATGTGTCTTTACAGCCTGTGGTGAGGTACAATGTATAGTTCATTGGATTTCTAGGAAATTGTAAAAGGCATTAAAAGGTTGTAGGTTTGAGTCGCACCACAGTTAACTTTTAGTCTGGAAGTTAATGCAGGAGATTAAGGCTACAAGCTGCTAACAAGCTACTTCCTGTGGTACTGGTTTAATTTCTTCAGCCTTCATTTCTCTGCTGAATGACCTTGAGCAAGCTAAAAAAAAAAAACAGGGAGAACTTGTGGCAATTTGAAATTTGGGCTACGCTTCTTAGTGGTCTCCTGGTCTACATGCATGATAACTAGCTATGAAAGTATAGACATGTGACACTATTCCCCATGCCAATATTAATGAAAAATGAGACAAACTTAAAGGTAACCCCTTAATTGTCAGCTGGATTGCAAACTGACTATTTAACTGATATTGAATAGTGAACGTTGCTGGTACTGTCTCCAAATGTAAAATTGGAAGTAAGGGGCTACCACAGGGATCAGTGTTGGGCCCTCTTCTGTTTGGCATTTATTTTGCAATTATCCAAGCCAATATTCCTGAAGTGTGGGTGACCAAGTTTGCTGAGGACTGCAAGTTGAACAGTATTATTTACTCATCCACTGATACTAAACTGCTCCAAAAAGGTCTGGGAGCACATAACTAGCGTATTAAAGGCAATCTCAAATTAAATATATAAAAGGGCAGCATAGTAGAGTTTAGTAAAAATAGCTGTCTCGATGTCTTATGTTATAAGTGTCACTCCTCTTCAAACAGATACAGTCATAAGAGACCTGGGTACTTATGTGGACAACTCTCTCTCTCTCATTTAATCATCATATTTCTACGATGGCCAGGATATCCTTTTATCTGGCCAAGATAATTTCCAGCGGAATATCTTCAAGATCCAAAGAAGTCATTTTACCGCTGTTCTCTTTCATTATCAGACACATCATAGAATACAAATTCCCATTTGGTAAGTACAAATCAAGCATATTGTGCAATAGGAAAGGCCTTAAGGACTACTGAGGCAAAGTAGGGAACTATGCAACAATATATTTGCCTGCCCTCAAATGTCCCATTTGGATACAGAGCATGATTATTCCTTCAGGAAAACTTGGTGAGGCTTAGAAAGGCCCCCTGGGCCATTAGCCTAGTAAGAATCTATGAATCTATGACTCAACTCTCCTGATAGACTAGTAAGTCTCTGTATGCTCACTAGCTGTCTGACTGCTTTGAAGTGAGTTTTGTCTCGCTTTTTGAGACATGAAAGAAACAATCCTAATTGACCTCCAATTTATTTGAAAAAACAGTGGCTCTACAAACACCTGTACTAGGGATCTGAATTTATAACAACAAATGAACAAGACTCGATGGAAGGACAGTTTCCCAATTCAAAGTATTCCCAGCCTATGCAGTAAGGTACCATTCCAGCTCAATCAAAGTGCTCCTTTGCTTGCCTTTTAGGATAGTGTTGATGGTTGGATGGGTGGACACAAATTTATACCAGAGTCATCATGTATGGCCCTGCTTGATTTGGGATATAGATGATAATATTTATAATTATAAATAATAAATAATAAATAATTTATAAATAATATAATTATTATATATTTATTGGACAGTGCAGTGGTGCAGTGGTAGCATTTTCATCTCACATCAAGAGGTTCTCCGGTTTGATTCTCGGCTGGGGTGCCTTCTGTACGGAGTCTGCATGTCCTCCCTGTGTTCGTGTGGGTTTCGTCCGGGTGCTCCGGTTTCCTCCCACATTACAAAGACATACATCTGAAGCCTTTCTCCCTGGGCATCTGCTGAAAATTGGCTTCTTTCCCAGTTAACAAATGTTAAATAAAATAAGTAATCATAAAAGTCAGTACGAACTTTTACATGTGTCAGTTTAACAAAGGTGTATATGGCTAGGCCTCTTGTGTTCTCTGTGGTTGCTTGCCTAGTATTGTTTCTAAGTTCCTGTGCTGCTATGTCCTTGCATTAAGTGATATGTATCCACTATTGTACGCTGATGGGTCATTACAGTCAGTAACAGGTCTGATATGAGTTGGGCAAAGGGGAAGTAACACTGTTTTGGATGTAAAAGAGGTGATCAAAGAAATTAATTGTGCTAGAGAAATGTATTTCTTACTTACTGTGGATTTATGAAAGTCAAAAGGTAAGACACTATTAGCAAAAGTGGGTAGGTCTCCGATAACAGTGTTTGCCTGGAATGATGTGTTATCATTGTGATAGGATGTGGAAATGTTTTCTTTACCAAACTGTGCAAATTTTTCTTACATAGTTCAAGACAATTATCCATATTCAAGTTGTTGGCATAATCTACCCATTAGCTGAGCAATTGCATGCCCATGGATGAATACATAATGACACAGAACTTTCAGTCATCCCCATACTTAGATAACCATGGGTCAAGGGTAGTAGCTTGAAGATCTGCGAGAAACATGCTAAATAGGAGAGAGACAGTACCAACCCTTGTGAGATAACACAGAGGACATTTTTGCTCCTAAAAGTGTCATCGGCAACTCTGACCACTTGGCCACTGCCCCTCACCCAGTTAGCAGTCCACCCCACAACATATGGGTTTATACTCACATTTATAACTTTGTCTATAACACTGTAATGAGAATAGTCTCAGTGGCATGAACCACATCAAGATAAGCTGTATGTGCTGCATAGCTACTGTCCAGTGCTTCACTGACCTTTTCAAAGAAATTAACAAGGATAAGGAGGCAGGACCTAAATTTACAAAGCCATATTGTTGTGGAGTCAGAGCTGAGAGAATATCAAGGTCTGTTTATGAGGCCATTAAAGACACATTCCAGACACTGCAGCACAGTGGTGCAGCGGTTAGTGTTTTTGCCTTCCGGCAAGAGTTTCTCTGGTTTAATTCTCGGCTGATGTGCCTTCTGTGCGGAGTCTGCATGTCCTTCCCATGTTCATGTGGGTTTCCTCTGGATGTTCCAGCTTCCTTCCCATATTCTAAAGACATACATCTGGAGCATTTCTCCCTGGGTCTCTAGTGAAAATGGGATTTGTCCCAGTTAGACTTTCCCAGTAAACAAATGTTAAATAAATAAATAAATAATATATAAATCTTATGTCTGTAGTTTCCATGGTCAGCGCTGGGGCCACACTGATGTAGAGACATTTTGACAGCAGTTTTCCAGTCATCTGGAATGTAGTCTGTGGAGAGGCTTAGGCTATAAATGTTACTGGAATCATCCAACAGACCATAGTAGTGAGGCTCTGATCAAGGATACAGGTATGAAGGATGGCTAGTTTTTCATTGGAGTCCGCATTTATAATGTCATGAAAATGTTACTTCTCAGCATAATATCACCAGTAATATTATTTACTGATTACTTCACTTGCTTATACTTTGTCTCTTTCTGTCTACTTAGACCTTACTCTGGAGATTTTTAACAAAAGTCGTAAAGGTATGAAAATTACGCCACTGCAGTCACTCTCCAGTTTTGTCATTTTGCATAATGGTGACCCGACTGAGCAAACTGAAAAGCCTCTTCGATCCAGAACACCAGCTGTGAAGAGCCCGCAGAAGATGCAAAGGTGCAAAAGTGCTACTCAACAAGCTCATGTCTCTTCAAAGGTAGCTGAAAAAATCCTGAAAACCATGTCTCCTACAGAATACCCAAGAACTGGAGCTTTACCTGTTAGTTCTTCTTCGGTGCCCAAACTTTCTGAGAGAGCGGTGTTATCCATGACTCAGAGGCATGTGTCTCTAGGGCAGAATCTACCTGTGCCATATACTGTAAAACTTAAGGTAAAAAATGATCTCCCATTTAGTGGAAGATCAGCAAGGCAAAGCACGGATGAAACTGTTTTTGCAGAGCATAATCCAGACTCAGGTTTATCTATGCCCAAAACAATGACTACAATGTCTATGCCAGTCCTAAATGAAAAATCTTATCTGAGTCCCCGTCCTCAAAGAACTGCTGGATACAGAACTCAGTCCACAGGAAATGCCAGTTTAAACACATACTTCATAAACAGTCCCCATATCAAACCTTTACAACTTCAGACAAGAACAAGCGATCAGAGAATGAAAAGTTATAAGGCGAATGAATCAACTTACAATAGCAGAGATTCACTGTGTGAGGAAACAGAGGCCTGCATTTCAAACTCTGAAAAGGGACAATCAGCGGTGACAGCTAAAGTTGAGAAAAATGTTTCATTTGCTGAGGAAAGCTTAAAGCTGTCTGATTATGAACAGCAGCACAAAACTCTTCCATCTGATCGAGGTGCTTAATAATACAGATATCAGTGAAAAAACTGTTAATCTTTATTTAATAGTGCTATTTTTCAGTTATTGCAAATGCTACATAACAAAGTGAATTAAAAAATAAGTAAAATCAGTAGTTTTTTGGAAACCAATTAGTACTTTTAATTCATCCAGCTGTTCTTTTACTCTAATGCTGTTGAAGTGGAAAATATTTATACCCAAAACGCGGACATTTACAAAACAAAATCATTGTATTTTTTTCCCATTTCACATGCTTTATGTTATGATTCATAGTTTTTGGGGATAAAACTTTCTGCCACACATTGTTATGCAGTTTGCATTATAAACAGAATATGATATTCATTTTTAGAGTGCTTGCGTTTACATTTCAGTTTTAGGACTTTGTCATGGTTACAGTTAAAGTATGAGTTAACCTCAAATCGCAAGAACATGAGAAAAAACAGAAATGAGACCAATGCTCATCACAGAAATGTTGCAACACTGCTCTTAGAGGCAATCAAGTAAACACAATACAAAATGTTAGTCAGTTAAGCGTAGAAAACCCCTGGTGATATCAAAGCAACAGAACTTTCATGCTTGGTTATTTGTCTGTCTGATATTCTCAGGATGGCTATATATGGTGTGTGTGTGTGTGTGTGTGTGTGTGTGTGTGTGTGTGTGTGTGTGTGTGTGTGTGTGTGTGTGTGTGTGTGTGTGTGTGTGTGTGTGTGTGTGTATCATCTATAACTAGATTTTATTCCAACATCGACCAAATAATGGTCATATATATCCAAAAAGTTTGTCATTTGTATTATTGTTTTTCTTATATTAAATATACACTTATTTTCTCACAGAGTGGTGTGGTCATATTTTATTTACATGTACTATTCTATTTGTTTTTGTGACTTTCAAGTCAGGAATTAGGTATTGTTTAAGTAATTGTATTTATCAGTGTTGTCCTATACGGGATAAGAACATGAACTGACCTGTACATGACAGCAAAAGCAAACAAGATCCTAAAGCTGAATGTAACACAGAGAATTAAGATTGGGCTTCCAGTCATAACCACCGTATTATGTGTTTGAGTCATAGATGCCAAGAAATTCAATTCAAGAGAGAAGCTTAAGAGCTGAATCTTGGCATGTATTTCAAGAACAGATAATAAAGTTGTAGATCATAGAACTTTATCTGCTTCATGCACTACTAGTTGCACAAAAAAATGCTGTGTTTTACTGGCTTGGAAGGCAGTAAAGCATGTAGTGAGCGCATTATATAGACAGCAACAGACCAATTAGCTTAAGAATGGGTGGGGGGGGTGGCAATGGAAGAAAATCAAGGGTGGTTTTTAAATATTGTTCTAATTGAATTAAAATGCCAATGTAACAGCAGGTTTTGCATCAATGTGCATTTTCTGAACAGTAAGAGCATAACTAAGCATAACTATATTTCTGGCATATCTGACTGACTGTAATCCTTAGTGAGAGAAAATACTTGGTGACAGTTGAAAGACAAGAAATTCTCTAGTGGCAGACCCAATCATAAATGTGCTTAGGGGTATACACACTGGCTTCTTATTCCCATTTTCCAAGTGTTATGTTAGCCAAACTGGGGGCCATGGCTGTGCCTATTGCAATACCACTGTCTAAAAAACTAGTTCTCAAAGTGGAAGTTGTTGTTTTTCAATAGGAGGTTTAGGAGTCTGCCAATGGTGTGAGTCTCTTACGAAAAGGCTTCCCATTCTTTTTCATAGGCCTCAATAATTGGTTTCACACAGGATTCATGTGGCAGGACTGTGTAGAGGGCATCCACATCTGTAACAACTAGCCAAGCATGGCTGTGTACTGTTAAGTTTCTATTGGAAAATGAGAAGAAGAAGAAGTCATCTATAATTCCACCTACTACAGTTCAATGGGCTGCTACTTGTGCTTTATAAATAACATAATTATAGTATGGAACATCTACCCACAACAACAACTGGTAGACTTCTACCAACATATGTGACAATCCACCAACTTTTTGAAATTCATCACAACACACAGCCAGGACTCCATCAACGTCCTTGACCTCCAGATTAGCAAATGTTAAGCACATGCAGACAGGAGCTGAAAGTTCGACTGCTGAATCCTACACTAAGGAACTATACGAGCACATCCACTTGTGCATGAATCGTGCCATTCCAAATAGAACCAAAATGCTCTCCTCCAAAAAAACGAAGCCAATCTGGTGATCCCCTGCCATAAAAAAACTATACAACAGAAGAAAGAAACTGTTGCAGAAAAGAAAAGAGGAAAATCCCAGGATGCAAAAAACTCCCTTACCGGCCTCAGTAAGAAACTGAGATCCCTCATAAAATCCTCCAAAGCTATTTACGAAAATAAAATTGCCAAAGATTCCAAAGACAACCACAAGGCATTCTATAGCTATGTCAAGAATCTAAATGTCAATGCTCAGATGTGCTCTGAGCTACAACAGAATGGCATTAAATATACTGATCCCAAGGATATTGGCAATATCCTGGCAGATCAATTTAGTGCCAACTTCACCCCCCTCTCACCCCCTAAAGAGCCCATCTCAATACCAAAAGATTGCCAAATTCCGGTAATCACGGCCACATAGGTAGAAACCGCACTCTCAAAAGCTAAGAATACAGCATCCATGGGACTGGATGACATCCCGGGCTGTGTACTACATGAACTACAAAATGAACTGGCACCTCACCTAAGTTTCATGTTTAACCATAGCCTCACCTCAGGCTTCATGCCCACTGAATGCGCAAAGCTACAGTTATCCCACTCTACAAGGGGGATCCACCTCGGATCCCGGGAACTACCGTCCCATCAGTCTGACGAGCCTGATCTGCATAGGCCTGGAATCCATTATCATGGAACTTATAAACAAAGACATTGGCAACCTTCAAACACTGGACCCCACCCAGTTTGGGTTCGTGAAGGCCCGATCTTGTCTTCTGAACCTGATTGACTTCTTCAAATCAGTCTCCAGAGCTGTGGACGAGGGTAAGGCAGTCCACACAGCCTATCTGAACCCTGCCAAGGCCTTCGACACCATCCCCCATTCTGGAATTATAGATAAACTTACTAAGTTTGGCATAAATCCCTACGTCACTCAATGGATTGCCAACTGGCTTACAGACAGAACCCAGACTGTAAAAGTAGCCAACTCCAAATTCAGCTCCAGACAAGTGGCAAGTGGAGTACCTCAGGGTTCAGTCCTGGGACCGCTCTTGTTTGGCATCTACTTCTCCGAAGTACAGGCCAACACTAAGGGACTCTGGCTAACAAAGTTCGCAGATGACTGCAAACTGGGAGCCATTACTGAATCCCCAAATGATGTGGATATTCTACAAAAGGGCCTTACAGAAACAGATGTTTGGTGCCAGAGCCATGGGCTCAAGCTTAATGCCAAGAAATGTATAGTTATCCCCTTTGGGAAAAAACATGTACTCATGAATTACCACATAGGTGACAGTACACTAAACACTGAAAGTGTGATGAGAGACTTAGGGACACAGGTGGACAGTGGTCTCACCTTCGATAACCACATCGCCACAACAGTCAGGAAATCCTTCTATGTGGCACACCTCATCACTAAGGGCTTTTCATCCAGAAAAAAGGAGTAATTGTCCCACTGTACTCATCCCTCATTAGACCCATTATAGAGTACAATGCCCTGTTTGGTATGTACCTCACAAGACATCTGCAACAGCTTGAAAGGCCGCAGAAATACCTCACTAAAAGAATCACTGACTTAAAGCAGATGCCCTATACTGACCGTCTAAAAAAATTCCAGCTATACTCTGTGGCATAGTGTCTACTCATAGGCAATCTCTGCTTAACATACAAGGCCATGTCAAACCCTGAGCTGTTGGACATGCTCCACTTAAAAAAAATCCCAATCCCTCAGAGCCACACGCTCCAGGGATCTAAACCTTGCACCACAATGAACAAAATATGCTGAAGGGATTGGTTCCTGGCCCAGAGACTCCCCATACTCTGGAATAGACTGTCCATACATGTCAAGCAGACCACCTCCTTGGCCCTCTTCAAAAGGAACCTTGATGATTGGATGAGAGATAGGGAATTCACCCTGGGGATCACGTCAGTTGCCCTGCTAGACAGGGGTCCAGGGAAGTAAATATTGTGGGAAGAAATATCCAGGCATTGTTATGGCTAGGCTTGTATAGGCCCTAGGGCCAATAGCCTAGTACCAACCTATGAACATATCAAACTCACCAATGAATTATACTGAAAACCAACCAGGGTCAACCTCCTGCTGTACAAGTACATTTTTCATAGGTTCATAGGTTCATACTAGGCTATCTGCCCTAGGGCATTTATAAGCCTAGCCAGCGTGTGTTTGGCTTTCGCCACCCATTTTAAATTAATTTTGCTATGTCCTTTTTCGAGGTTAATATACTGTGCCTCTGTCTAATAGTGACACAGAAGTGATACCCGGGGTAAACCTACGATCTCCCATCCACTCATCAAGATTCCTCTTGAAGAGAGTCAATGAGGGACTCTGCCTAACCTGGACTGGGATTTTATTCCAGAGTGAAGGGAGCCTCTGGGTTATGAATCTGTCCCCCCAGCATGTCCTATTTAT
The DNA here is from genome assembly GCF_019279795.1 of Protopterus annectens. NCBI lineage: Eukaryota > Metazoa > Chordata > Ceratodontiformes > Protopteridae > Protopterus > Protopterus annectens. The sequence goes on along the minus strand of NC_056729.1, from coordinate 1,643,690,274 downwards.
TTCAGTGCTGAGGTTCAAGTTTCTCAATTGCGTAGCTCGATGGGATTTGGATTTTCTGAGGTGCAGCATGTCCATTAATTCCGGGTTGGACATGGCTTTATACGTCAGGCACAGATCGCCTCTGAGCAGGCGGTATGCCACTGAGTAGAGCTGGAGTTTCTTTAACCGGGCAGCATATGGCATCTGTTTGAGCCCTTTGATCCTCTTGGTGAGGTACTTTTGGGGTCTTTCCAGTTGCTGCAGGTGTCTGGTAAGGTACATCCCAAAAGGGGCATTGTACTCAATTATGGGCCTGATGAGGGATGAGTAAAGAGGCACGATGACCTCCCCTGATCTAGATGTGAATCCCTTCATGATTAGGTGGTCTATATAAAATGTTCTTCTAACCACTTTGGCCACGTGGTTGTCAAATGAGAGATTGCTATCAACTTGGGTCCCCAGGTCCCTAATTACTTCTTCTGTACTTAATGGATTACCACCTATGTGGTAATTTGTGGGCACTTTGTTTTTGCCAAAGGGGATGACTATACACTTTTTGGCGTTTAGCTTGAGGCCATGGCTCTGGAACCAGTTGTCTGTTTCTATGAGGCCCTTTTGGAGGATGCTTGTGTCGGCTGGAGAGTCGATTATGGCACCCAGTTTGCAGTCATCTGCGAATTTGGTCAGCCACAGTCCTTCCGTGTTGGCCTGTATCTCCGAGAAATATATACCGAACAAGAGAGGTCCCAGGACTGAGCCTTGTGGGATGCCATTTGTAACTGGTTTGGAGTCTGACATGGCTCCAGCAATTCTAACCATGTGGGTTCTGTCCTTGAGCCAGTTTGCAACCTATCTAGTGACATAGGGGTTTATATTTAAGCTGGTGAGCTTATCTATAATGCCCGAGTGGGGTATTGTATCGAAGGCTTTTGTGAGGACCAGTTAGGCTGTGTGGACCACCTTCCCCTTGTCAATGGCCTTGGTGACTGTTTCAAAGAAATCGACCAGGTTTAAGAGGCAGGATCTGCCCTTAACAAAGCCGAACTGGGTAGGATCCAGTGTCTGTAGGTCACCAATATCTTTATTTATGAGGTCCATGATGATCCTTTCCATAGCTTTGCAGACCAAGCTAGTCAGGCTTATGGGGCGATAGTTTCCAGAATCCGTTGAGGCACCACCTTTGTGGAGAGGGACCACTGTTGCTGTACGCCACTCTTTGGGTACATATCCTGTAGTAAGGCTGAGATTGAACAGTAGTTTTATGTTTGGGTTTAGCTCTTCTTGGAGTTCATGTAGGACGCAGCCCAGGACACTGTCTGGTCCCACTGATGCTGTGTTTTTTACTTTGGAGAGGGCGGCTCTTACCTGATCATCTGAGATGTCAGGGGGGCAGCACTCTGCTGGGATAGATATTTGCCCTTTTGGTGGGGAGGGGGGGGAGAAGTTTGTGCTGAACCTGTCAGCTAGGATGTTGGCAATGTCTGTGGGTTCGGTGTATTTTTTGTCATTTTGGACTAATTCTGAGCATATCTGGGAATTCCCACCCAGGTTCCTAACATAACTAAAGAAAGCCTTGTGATTATCCTTAGTGTCCTGTGCAATTTTTTCTCGAAGCTGGCCTTAGACGATTTTATGAGTGCCCGTAGTTTTTTGCTAATACTGATCAGAGATGCCTTCACTTTTTGGGATTTTGCTCTATCATGTAGCAGCTTCCTCCTTCTGTTGTATAGTTTGTTTATGGCTGGGGTCCACCAGACAGGACGTCTGCCTTTGGAGGATTGGGGCTTGGTTTTATTTGGGATTGCATGATCCATGCATTCCTGAAGGTGTTCATAGAATGTGTTTATAAAGGATTCTACGGTCTGGGCCGTATTTTCCACAGGCTCGGGGGCTTTGAAGGATTCCACCTCGGTTTTGAGGAGTGTGAAATTTGCTTTAGAGAAGTTTTTCACTGTGGTTTTCTGGGCAGGGGGTGGGGTCGGGATGTGAATATCCAGTGAGATTAGTTTATGGTCTGATCTTACCAGTGAGGGATACACTTCTGGTCTGGAGCATAGAGTCCCCATGTTGGTGATGATCAGGTCCAGTATGTTTTCCCCTCTTGTGGGAATGGTAACAAGTTGTTCCATAGCATTTGAGTTTATAAATTCTAGGAACCTTTGGGCTAGGGTGTTGGAGCTAGAGTAATGCTCCCAGTCTATGTTTGGGTAGTTGAAGTCGCCCAATATAATGGTGTTGGAGAGACCTTCATATTTTCCAGTGATCTCAGGAAGGCGGAGTGGGGTTCCTGGGTTTGGGAGGGTGGTCTGTGGCAGGCTATAAACTGGAAGGCAGTTTTACCCACTGTTAGTTGCACATGGATAGTCTCTGATGCTTTGTGCTGTGCCACCAACCTGGAGGTGTGGGTATCTTTGACAAATATTGATACTCCCCCTCCTTTTGTGGTTCGGTCCAAGTTTTGGGGCCGAAAAGCATGGTATGAGGTATAACCTGGTAGTGCTGAGGTGCTCTCGGGAGCCTTGAACCAGGTTTCTGTAACTGCACAGATATCAATGTTCTCCATGCTAAGGAGAGTTTCGAGTGCGTGCATCTTGAGGTTTAGACTTCTGGCGTTGAGTAGCATTACTCTTAGTTTCTTATCCCTTGTGATACTTATGGAGGTGGGTTTGTCTTTTGAGCCTTGCCTAAAAAAGGCACTATGGGGGTAGCAAGAGCCTTTGCCAATATCCGAAAGCCCAGGGGTGACAGGTGCAAGCCATCCCTAGCTAAGTACCGTGGCTTGTCGAGCATGTCATCCCAGGCTGATAGGCATTGGATCCCCTTTGAATGACACCAATACTTAAGCCAATTGTTGAAATTGATCACCTTGTCTTCATATTGTGGCATCATTCTTGGTGAGGGTAAGATGCTACTCAAGGTCAGGGTCATACCGGCCTAGGCTACATGCTCAGAGAGCTCCTCTATGTCTCTTTTCATGTAGTCCAGGGAGGTACGTCTCAGGTCATTCACACCAGCATGGACAATGACTGAGTCATATTTGTACTTGCCTTGGAGTGACCTGAGTGCTTGTGTTATGTGGCGGATCCTAGCGCCCGACAGGCAGCTCACCGTGACCTTCTCTTTGTTCAGCCTGGTGAGCGGGGCGTCAGTGTGCCTGACGATAGAGTCACCTATTACAAGTGTATCAGGTGTGTTGTTTAGCCTTAAGGGCTGTGACTGTTCGGCACACTGGCTTTGTGAGCTATGTGTTGCACGTGTTTTGTTTTGGGGTAGTGGTTGCTTGGGTGTCTGCTTTGGAGGTCTCTGCTGCTTAGGCAGATTTTTATTTAGAGCCTCCGAGTATGTTTTTGTGTGTTTATGTGTTTGGTTTGCTGTCGTGGTAGGTCTATGTGAGACTGGAATTGTAGTGAGTGTGGTTTCCTTCTCCTCCTGACTGGTTACGCCAGTACTGAGTTGAGAGAGCTTAGCCTCCAGTTTGGCTATATGGCTGCATCTCTCACGTGTTGGAATTTGTTGGGAGGAGGAGAGGGTTGTCTGTGTACATGAGGCAGTTGTAACATTGCCTCAAGATTCCCAGATTCACCAGCTGGACAGGAGAGGAGATTGACAACTGACCTTTGGACATGCTAGAATAGTATTGGGAATTCCTTTATAATTGAAAAAAAGGGCCAATGGGGAACAAGGTACTCAAGGGGAGTTTGTGAGGGTGTAGTGCTTTTAATTTTTTAGTGCTGACTTAGTGAGCAAGTGCCAGTTAACTTAAATGCAATGTGTTACAGGTAACTTAAATGCAAAAACGACAAACAGTAACTTTCTTTTAAGTTATGCATCCTTGTGCATCCTTTTAAATCCAAAAAGAATGTCATCAAGTCCCAAGGACTACAAATATCCAGAGTCTCAAACTAGCTCACCACTTTCACCAAAAACATCAATCTGGAAAAGATTCCCTAGAAAGAGGACATAGTATTCACATAATCAGACAAATCCTTGACCCTGTCATCCAAAAGACAGTAATGAAGCACACAGCAACCCAGACACGACTTCCATAAAGGTTGGAAGAATGCTCAAAGAAGTAAAGAAGACTGGAACACCAGCATTGCACTTACATATTTGGTCAACTTCCAAGAAAGAAAAAAAGATTTTCAATGTTAACTGGTGCATCATCAGTGAATGCAATGCACTTGACAGGATCCTCCCACCCACAGCAGGAATAACAATCAGAAGGAACAAACACTTTTTGGACTATGTAAAAAACTTGCTTGTTCAGACCTCATCAATCCTCAACCTGGGATGTACTCTTGCCCCCCCATTCTACAACTATTGTCACTATATGAGTGGGAAGTCAAAATTCCACTGCCCCAACACTAAGAAAGATTACACAAGCCAGACATGCATCAGTTGCAACAACATCAATGTGGTATACAGAGCCCAATGCCACAAATGCTCAGACTTTTACATTAGAAAAACAATCAATAAACTTAAAGCATGAATGGCTGGACACAATATGGACATCAGACAAGGAGCTCCCACCAACCCAATGGTAAAACATACCTAGAAATTCCTGGACCACAATAGTTTCCTCTTTCATATAGTGGACAGTGAAAACTCAGGTCCACTCGGGAGAAATAGAAATGGCAAACTAGAGAAGAGAGAACTGGAATGGCAGCTCCACCTCCAAGCCAGAAAACCTCCCAGTTTTAATACTGCAGCCTCCATAAACTGCATCGTGAACCTCCATAAATTGAACCAGCATATGTTTTACTGACTACAACAACACAACTGACTCCATATCAGGTTATTGGTTTTCATGAATCTGAGTAAATACGACCACTGTTTCATTAGACTTTTGTTTCTTACAAGACTGATTTTGACGTGTTTTTTTTTCCACCACAAGTTGTATACTTTGTTTCTTTTACTGTTGTTTATAGCCTACTGAAGTTGCTCCATAACTGATATGAGGCACCTAGCCCACCTCAAGTTTTCGGTACTGAACTTTTCCCAAATGTCTTCACAAGGCTTTTCTTTTTACCCTCGACTCTCCTTCCATACACACTTTCCCTCTTCCTTCCTCTATATGCATTTTCAAGATTATTCAAATTATTATTATTATTATTTATCTTTACTTATTCTTCTTCTTCTTTCGGCTTTTCCCGGTTAGGGGTCGCCACAGCGGATCACCTTGTCCACTCATGATTGGCAGTGGAGTTTTACGGTGTCGAGTTGCCAGCCCGGCACCAAACCTTCCACAGAAGGCACACACACACTCACATCTAGGGCCAATTTAGAGTGTCCAATCTACCTGCAGTATGTCTTTGGGATGTGGGAGGAAACCGGAGTACCCGGAGGAAACCCACGCGACCACAGGGAGGACATGCAGACTCCGCACAGAAGGCACCCCAGCCGAGGATCGAACCGGAGAACCTCTTGATGTGAGGCGGTAATGCTAACCACTGCACCACCGTGGCCGCCCATTTATTTTTACTTATTCACTGGCTCATATTCCCAGTTTTATTTTGGAGCAATCAGAGGGGAAAAATATGGATGCTTTTTTTAAGTTACCATACAGTGGACTTCTAAATACACTAAACTCAAGAACCAAATCCCTCTATATTTAGTTCAAGCTTTAACACAGGGGAATTTAGACCATCCAGATACAATGTTAAGACTAAAAGGTTCCATGAATAATCTCCTGCTAATCCCCCACTAATACCTTACAACTGGATCGCCTGGGTCCATGCAGCAGGACAGCTTATTAAAAGTTAACTTAACATATCTATAAGGTCACTAACTTATAAATAATTTAAATTAAATTCATTTATGAGTAAGCTAAGGTTGATTAGAAAAATGCTCAGTGAAAATTTAGTGAACCACATGGCCAGATTTCCAGAGGCTAAACCCAACACTGGTCAGCTCCCCCATTTCACTCAATCCATGGTAATAGGGGGACATAGCAGGATTTTTTTCTCCAGTTCTACACATAAATGGCATAGTGCTACACTTACTATGTAGCACTGGTTAAACGTTCCTCCCCCTGACCCCCTGAGCAGACCTGATAAAGCTTAATTGAAAGCACATCATGATTATTTTTAACATGGGAATTCCTTTATCTTGCACAATACCTCAGGAACCTGATACTGTGCTGTTTTTTTTCTTTATTGTCTCAATGGTTGATTATATTTAAATTCACTCTGTGATATTTTAAATCTGAAACAAAATTGTTTTATGTTGTATTTGCTAAACGGTGAATGCTGTGTAAACCTTGTTTTACTGTTAAAACTTTGTCGAAAATGGATCTATGTTGCATTTTGATAAAACTTGATTGTTGTATAAGCCCTGTTTTACTGTACTTTTGGTACCAAAACTGTTGTAATGTAATAATTAGGAGGTGTGACACACTCCCAAGATCTGGTCATGCCCCAGAGATTGCTGGAGCAGAAACACCCACCCTCCAAAAACAAATATAAACAAAGTCACCTTCTGAGAAACATATAAAACATGACCTACAGTTATCTTCGCTGAAGAATAGACTAAGACTTTGACCAAGAAAACTATGGAATCCTGAGATTTGTCTTCAATGGTTACTACTGAACTTTTAAGCTATAAGCCTTCCCTGCAGAGCTATAACCTAAAGAGCTCTGGATGTTTAGCAGGGGAATTTTTAATAAGCAAAAGTGGTTACTTATCTAATAGGCAATTCAGAAAAGTCACCAGAGGACAACAGTAGGTGTAGAAACTCTGTCCTTTCTGGCTGGTCCAAGTTGTACTTTTCTAGCTTAAGTAAACACATGAGCTCACATGTAAGTACTTGTAGATACCCACCAGTTTTGCAAAAGAAATTTTACAGTGTTACTGGCTCAACAAACTGCATTCTCACCTTTCATGTAGGAAAGATCAGAAAGCTATGGGTTCTAATGCCCACACCAGCTGACTGAATTCATACACCAGTACAAATATGACTATACAACACTTGTTGGCAGGGTGTTGGGGTGATACTTTCCTGAGATTCCATCCTATGGATGATTTTTTTGAACTGGAATCCCATCTGCCTAAAGTCATAGAACCTTATGTGGATGTCAAAGATCCCATAGTAGTTACTGAAATAGGGAGTGTAAAAAACATTTCTTGAATAACAAAAATATCAACACAGAAAAAGAGTGAATCTGCACCAGAATACAGAATACAGTGTTAATTTACCAAGCGCTTAATAAAAAATAGCAGATCAGCTTTGCTTAATAAATCTAAGATATGTATTTGGTATTTATCTTTACAAACTATTAAAATTAATAGTCTGCTAGGAGCCTGTTAACTGGTTCCCACATTTCTTTATATTAGATGAAGAGTTGGGTAGAAATTCTTAAACTAGCTTCCTGATCAGAATGCTTATTCTGAAATGATATAGTCTAAGCGAAAACAACAGCGGAGAAACATTCAGATTTTGTGTTATGTTTTTTACTACTATTGAGATGGCTTCTGTCCCAACCATAGTACAACCACAGCTCTGCTATCATTTCTCTACACCTTAGACCTTGCTAAAGATGATCACAAGCTCATATCCTGTCTATTTCTTGACCTTTCTAAGGCTTTTGACACTGTCTCACACACTCTGCTACTTAGTAAACTTGTAGACCTAAACTTCTCCCCTGATACAGTTGCATGGTTCTCTAGCTTTCTTTCTGATAGGCTGCAGTCAGTACGACAAGACTCAGCACTATCTATCCCTCTCTCAGTAAGAACTGGTGTTTCCCAAGCTTCCATTCTTGGATCTCTACTCTTTAATATCTTCACCAACTCACTCCATTCCTCTTGTCCTCAGTCTGACATTGTCCACTATGCAGATGACGCTACAGTCATAACTATTGCTAATTCCCCCTTAGAACTCCTAACACATACCCAGACATCTTTCAACTCAGTAGAGACGTGGCTCACTAATAATCAGCTCATCCTCAACCCTAAGAAAACAAAAATGACTACTCTTTCTACCTAAATTTGTAAACCACATTAAACTTTCCTTCTCCATAAGGTCCCCAAACAATACTCCTATAGAAGTCGAAACAAGCACAAAACTCCTTGGCATTAACATTGACGACCAACTAAAATTCAATCTTCACATTAACAATTGTATAAAATAAATGCCAAAAGCTAGGACTACTGTACAGGAACAACACATTCCTAACTACTTGAAGCTAGGATTTCTCTTACCCATGCCTACCTTCTACCATGGTTAACCTATTGTTCCCAAATGTTCACAAACCTGAACTCCTCCCTACTTACCAAATTAGAATCAACCTACCACAAAATAGCTAAATTTGCAGCTCAACAAACATATAAATCTCACCAATGTCTCTCTCTAAAATACCTGAACTGGCCCGAACTATTCCTACAATATCAACTCCAGATTATACACTCATTCATATATCAGCCTGATTTCTGTCCAAGTCTATCTTCTCTCATCTCTCACTACTCCCCTAACAGACTTTTCCGAAGCTCAACCCAAGACCTACTAAAAATCCATAAACCCAAATCCAACACAGGGTACAACTTATATAGCAATCATCCCTCTAGTGCATGGAACAAACTCCCACTAGAAATAAGGTCACCCCAAACAATGTAAGCTAGCAACCAAAGACCACTTTAAAAAACACTGGTCCTGCCATTGGACTCACCCTCCCTGATTATTACCTACCTTTATAGTGCAGTCAGACTAACTTACTAAAACTTCCCATTAACTACTTCATCCTATGCTTCCTATGCAAACTCTAAAGCTTCTTCTATACTCTGCTCCCTGAAATTCTTATGTAATCTTTTAGGTTTCTGCTAATCTGCATACAAAACCTTATATTTATTCAATTCTCTTTTTAAACCAAAACATACAACTTATTCTAATTTTTAGCATTCTCCTTTTTGGTTATAGTATTGCTTTATCTGTCAACAGTATACATGTATGTAGCTTACGTATTTTAACTACCAAAATTCTCTATTTGCTATTTTTATTGAAATATTTCTGTATTGCTATTTTTATTGCATTTTATATCTATGGAGCTTTTCTTCCCGGACCTCCACTGAAAAAGGGCAACAGCTCAGCCAGACAGTCCCAGTCAACAAATGTAAAATAAAATAAATAAATAAACAAAGAGGTGAAAATAAGAAAAATTGATAAGCAATAATGCATTTAGCTATATAAGACTGTTGAATGATATTAAGTGCTTATTTAAAATTTAGTTAATAATATGTAGTCAAAATATACACTTTCAATTTTCTTTACTGTTATTTTTATACTCCCAATGAATACTATTTTTGTTAAGATTTTCCACATTCTTTATGGGATTAAAGTAAATGATGAATAAACTTCCATTCTAAAATTTTCCTCTAAGGAGAGGTAATGTTCCCTGCAAAAGATTTTAAAAGTAAGGTACATGGAGCACTCAGATTATGCTTCAATACTGGAAATAAGATTACTTTAGTAACAATTTCCTTAGTGAGAGATCCAATTGTAACATTCTTTAAGGGGATGCATATTTTTTTAAACGCCCCTAAGCACTGCTGTGATTAGGTCTTGCATTAGGGATAAATAGACAGAGTCTGCTGGCAAGGAGTAGCAGTAGAAGGTAAAACAACTTTTAAATGCTGTTAAGACTTCACTCTGCAACATTTACAAACTGAAAGTGCGACAGAATGAAGTATAAAGTTCATTGTTTTGGAGGAATACGTTTTGCCTATTATGTCTGTGATTAAATCAGCTTTCAAAGGCTTAGAAAGCCAATAAAACACTTTGCACTCCTACGCATTTGTATTATTTAACTAGTAGTAGATGAAGCAGAGAAAACTCCATGCACTACAAAAAATATGATCAGATGCCTATGATAACCATTATTGTATTCTGAACACGAAAGTCAAGATTCACTTCTTAAGATTCATTCTTGACGTAATTTCTTGGCATATATGTCTCATGTACATAATAATCTGATTATGACTGCAGACCTGATCATAATCCTTTGTTTTGTTCTCATGAGACCAGTAAGGAGACATGATTTAATTTATATAACTCCTATAGGGTGGTTTTATCACAGATATAGGTACTTCCGTATAATCGCAGCCAGGTTCCAAACCTGTCATCATTCTTCATGTCATGGATGCTGCTTACATGTGACATGATTGCATGATCGTTGACACAGTCAACCAAGAAATGTTACTGTTCAGTACCTAAAGACTGTGTCAACGATCACGCAGTCATTTCAAACTTAAGCAACATCACTAATTTATTTTGCAGCCTGCCTGTGATTTCTGTTTGAGATAAAATACCCATATGGATTTTAATCGGCAAACATTTTGCAGTCTGGCAGGTACACTGGTATTGGAACCCGTGATCACAGTTAGCTAAAAGCAGAAAAATTGCAATGCTCTGTCACTTACTTGCTGAAGAAAAGTGAAGTGAGACCATATTTTGTAACACAAGTCTAAACACCATCATTCCTCAGCGATGCTGCATGACAATAAAAGGAAAGTAGCCTTTGTAAAGTATTCTAAAAATCAGATTATCCCTCTACACAACACCAGAGGTTACAACTTCCAGGATGTTTTTAAATGACATCATTATCTCCTGCAAGTGACAGGTAAACTCATTATGCAGACATATATTTTTGGGTACTTATGTATGTGAGTTGTTTGCAACCTGGTTGCGATAATACGTAAGTACCCAGACATATTCTGTAATGATTTTATATTAATTAGAATGTGTTTCTTTGAACCATATTTCTGAGTTTTACATGCAAAATGTATATGTATATATGTATATAGTTATATATATTGTTTGATAGCCAAATGAACTAAAGTTGATATATTTCCAGCAATGTAGTATATTGTCTTGGATAAAATCACAGACTTAATAATCCACTTAATAATTTGGTTAAATAAGGGGTACCACATCATTATATAATTTTATTTAAAGTACATAAGGGTTATATATTATTATTATGACAGCTACTAGGTAGGGCAGGACCAGTTCGAATGTCACACTGATGGGGGAAGGGATGTGAATTTAACATGTGTACCAATAACACTTTGTTTTACAGCACAATAAGCCACTCCCATGCCTGATAAAAAGTATATATATATTTAGAAAGCTTGTGAGGAAATTATTACTCTATTTTTGTTTTACTTGGATCGCTTGTCTGTGTACTTAATAAAGGATTTTTGACTGGAAACAGACTGCCTGCCTTGCTTGGATTACTTTTGAATACTTAGTAATGCTGTACAATTATATATTTTCCATTATTACTTTTTGTTTTGTTTTGTTTTGACTTAAGACGAGTTTACGTTCTCTACTTCTACTACTATTGTCTGATCTGAGTAATATACAGTGATTAACTAGAAATATACAGACTGAAAATCTTCCACACAGAGAAGTTTCTTACACTGTTTTGTTTTTGGACCCACTACACTTTAGTGGGTTGTTTTGAGACTTCGGGGTTACCACGGAGATTACTTGTTTTTTTAACCATATTTCCTATCCTCACTGAGATTATATAATGTAAACTTTTTTTGGACCATGACATTAATTCAGAATTGCAGATAATGAGCAATCTATATAACATAAAACCTTTTATGTTTCTGAAGAATAGCAAACATTATCAATCTAAATTATGGACAGGATTCAGAAAAATTAGTAAAGGAGCTGTGTAGCCAAAAAAAAAAAAAAAAATAGCACAGTGAAAGCAGCGCAATGGAGCCTTAGATTGATTAAGTTTGTAGTAGGAGCAATGTTTCATTACTGAAATAGAATAGTTAATTTGCTGATGAAAAGTGAATGAGTTGGGCAAAGATGTGGACAGTGCTGAGGTCATATGACCATATGAGCTCAGTAGCATGCATGCATGTAGCATGCTTGCAATGATGCATGATCACACATACATTGATGCATCATGAAGCTCACAGGTGCAAGCTCAGGTAAGGACTAGTCAGCAAAGTCTCTACCATGCTGATATTAAAAGTGACAAGGAAATGGGTTTATAGGACATGCAGGAAGGAAGAAGACAACCCAGAAGGAAAGCACATTCAGACAAGGGGGACTCCCTCATACAACCAAAACTAATCCTATAGAGGTTGTCAGTAACACTTGCACCATATCTACTGCACAGGGTAAAGACCCGACACATAAAACTACTTAAGCTGAGACACTTACAGGTAACATTCTTAAAACACTAAGACCTCCTGCACAGCACAATCAAAAAAGGGTCCTCAGCCATCATGTAAACACCCCCTTAAAACACCACCCACAGCTACACATGGTAACACTGTATCCAATGCCTCAACTAAAAGCCCTTAAAGCAAACCACTGCACATCCAAATTTACTGCTCATTGGTGATTCTATAGTGAGAATAAGGAGAAAGCAAAACTAATCAATACAAAACGAGCAGCACCAAAGATATTTGAAGAGGAATACAGGGAAAGAAATCCGAACATGGAAAACTTTACAAGACAAAAATAAGAAAAAAAAAGAGAAAATGTATAAAAGGATTAGTAATGGAGAAGTTAAAGAAATAGAAACTGATGTTATGGATTACCTGCAAAGTGAAGGATTTAGTGTAGAAAACCTAACTTTAATAACATCCCATAAGGATAGAGCAATATATCCACAAATTAAGGAGAAACCAGTGGAGCAGGAAACATCTGACCAGTTGCCATATGAAGATACTTTGGAGCCTTCCAGAGGAAGCCAGTACAAAAGTACAGTTGGACTTGCACAGCAAGGGAAGAAACAGGAAATTGTGGCAACTCTGACACAGTCAGTGTTGTGGAATGCTAGCCATTGAGCTCCAATATGAAAGAGCAATGGATGGCACAGGATGAAACTGAAGAAAATGTGGCACAGGAAGATGTTGTGGAACTTTCTATAAAGTTCCCACATGAAATGGAGAACAAAGAACGTGCTCTCAGTTTAGAAGAAAATGCTCTAAAAGAAGAGTTACCTGATTTAATAGAGATGGATGGACATAGTAAGATCAATAAAAGAAATAGACTACAGAAAGTGAATAAAAATCCCAAAAGCTAGAAGTTTAATAAAACAAATGAACATAGTAATTAGGACTATTCATATAGATTCATGCACTATAACAGAAGTAAATAGGATATATTACTGTGCAACTAAATTTTAAAGTCTTGCCACAAAAACACAGGGCAGTAAGGGAAAGGAAGGGGAGAAATCACATGCCATCATGGAAGTCATGATGTCCTAACACTGGCCCAGTAATCAAGGAGCCTCAATCCTCACCACTGGCAACAGTGGGGGATGTACACATTGGGAGGATGACAAGTACACATACAGTTAAGTGCAATTTCCATTAAGAGCATAGAGACCACAGTCAGCTGGGGCTGGTTTCTCCCTATTTCTCCAGATCCCCAATAAGACTCCTCACTGGCACATCTATAGAGTTGAGATCTCAGCTGAGTGACCAAGCCAAGGTCTCCAGCACCCTGTCTGTCCAACCAGTGCTTTGTGTCCCTGCCCATGTAGTTCACACACACACACACACACACACACACACACACACACACACACACACACACACACACACACACACATACACCCACACACCCCCACACACACACACACACACAGTCTTTAAGGTTTGAATTACACACACACACACACACACACACACACACACACACACACACACACACACACACCTGGGAAAGGCTGGCACAGGTTTATTAGGTATGCCCCCTTCTGCCCAGACTATAAGGTAGTTTCCCCTGTCACCAGTCACTTCTTATCAGCTACTTTAAGGCCTTCAGCAAAGGGTGTCTAATCTTACTGTGCAATGTTACTATTAATTCAAATGGTAGTTTGACCAAGAGTAATGCTATTAGGAGTGTTGTGCACAGTGTCACCAAATAGATATGCAAGTACACTAAGAGCTTAAATATGTCTCACAGACATCAGCCAGAATGATAGGTTTAAATATATTTAACAATAAATAATAAAAGAACAAGACAATACTAAATGTATATTCACAATGACTTCAGAGTTCAAAATTACATGAAATATTTAAAACAACACTGTAGGACAGTCTCAAATAAATACAGAAAAACATCCAAACTAATCTTTACTATATTCCTTACTGAATCTAAAAGAAATTACTGTACCCTAGTTAACCTACTTAAAGAGCCAGGCAAGTCAGATGTGAAGAATGTTTTTTTCCAGCTGATACTGCCAGATCAAAGACAAAATACAGAATGTGCAAAGTCTCTCTCAGAGAGTTCTTAAATTAATTTCTCAAATATTGCTGCTGGGATACTTGCAGCATGACATCACTTTTTGTCACCTGACTTAACTAGGTAAAAACCCAATCGCTAGATACTGCCAGCATTTAGCATCTCCCTGTGAAAACACATAAACAAGGACTTCTCTTACATCTAAGGCAAATGGTGGGAGTCATAAAATAATTTACATTCCTACACATGTAAAGACAATACAAAAAAATCTTCTAGTTCTAGACATTGTATCTGTTACTGCACTGAAACTGAGAGATAACATCTTTTACAGCCCAGCTATAACGTAACTTAACCTTAACCATTCTTCTGTAGTTTTGCAAGTTAATCCCCTGTGTTTCAATCTCCCCTGTTAAGCAGTTACAATAGTGTATATAAAAAATATGTCTTCAGCACACATGGCTCTATACAATATGACATACAGTTCTAATGCATTTGTAAGACAAGTGAATCATGCTGACATTCTCAAATGACACACAACCATTTTCTAGACAGCTGTGCAGACAGTATCTCCTTTTGTTACATTTCTATATAAATCATATTAATATTCACAAATGACATAAAATTATTTACAAAATTCCAGCTAGTTGGGCTGGTAATATTTCCTTTTGTGACAGAAGTATCAAATAGAGGAAAGTATAGAGCAATTAAGACAAGAGGTATCACTGTTAGAAGAGTATAGAAGAGTGAAAAAATCAACAAAAATGCTCAGAAAGATAGACGTGATAAAATCAATGTGCAGGATCAGAATAGATCAGGATCTATTGTGCATTTCTCAAATAAACTGAAAATCTCAGTACAGGCACAAAAACGTAGAAAATATGCACATAATTATAAAGAAAAAACTAAAAAGATAAGCAATATATTGATGACCCAAAAATGTTTTGTAGAGGACTGGGAAACAGGGCAAAGGAATTGAACCATCACCAAAACTAGAAGAAATAGGTACATTTTGGAGAAATATCTATGAAGATCCTGTGGAACATAACAAAGATGCTAAATGGATTTAAGAAGTAAAAGAAAGAATAAGAAGTTCAAAGGTACAGGATATGAAATGGGATGAAGGAATGGCCAGAGAGATTAAAACAACGTTAAGAAAAACTCCTAACTTCTGGTTAAAGGTATTAACATCTTCACTGGGAGATTTAGCCATGAGTAAGAACGATTTGTATGCACACCCCAAACAGACACCAATCTGGTAAATAACAGGTAAAACAATGTTCCTACTTAAGAGGAAACCTGCAAGCTATCCTAAAAACTATAGACCAGTAATTTGCCTTCCGACAATGTATAAGCCATGCACTAGAACCAATGCCTACAGAGTTAATAGTCACTTAGAAAAAAAACGTATTCATGGTAATAGAACAAAAGAGTAACACAAGAAAGTCATATGGAACAAAGGATAATTTGTTGTTAAAGTCAGAATGGAAAACTATAAAAAAGGGGAAGAATCTAAGTATGGCATAGATAGACTATAAAAAGCATTTGACAATATCCCACATTTATGGATAAAAGAGTGCTTACAATTACATAAGTTACGTCCTACACTGATTGATTACCTTACAGCAACCATGAAACAGTGGCAAACCACTTTGCAGTTAAGCTATGATAAAGGACAAATTATTATTCCAGGGTTAAAAATTCTAAGGGAAATATTTCAGGGTGACTCTTTGTCACTGTTGCTCTTTTGTTTTGCCCTTAACCCATTAAGATGTCAACTTAACAGATTAAGTCATGGCTACAATTTAACTCACAGAAAACAATAATGTGTGAAGATTTCTCATCTTCTTTTGTGGATGATTTAAAACTGTATAGTTCACCAGATGAGGAACTGAAAGCACAACTGCAAGTAGTCAAAACTTTTTTAGATGATATAAAAATGTCATTTGGTCTTGATAAATGTGCAAAAGCAACCTTTAAAGCGGGAAAGCAACAGCACCAAAAATATCAGTTTTGGACAGGAATGTGAAATAAAAAAACATGAGCAATATGGAGTGCATAAAAATCTGGGAACTGATGAAGGATAAACAATAAAACATGAACAAATGCAAATAAAACTTAGTAAGGAATATTTTAGAAGACTAAATTTAATACTGAAAACAGCCCTGACATCTAGGAACAAACTCCAAGGTATAAATCAGTTTGCTCTTCTTGTCCTAACTAGCAGTTTTTGAGTGATTGACTGGCCCCAAAACATGCTGGATCGGTAGGACAGGAAAACAAGAAGAATGCTTCATGCTTATCAAATTATAAAAATCAGTGTATACCAAGAGTGCAGATCTATGCATGTAATCAGTTTCGAGGAGGCCCAGACCTCCTTCAGAATGGGGTGGTCTGGGCCTCCTTGAAATTGTTTACATGTATAAATCTGCAATTGTAGGACTGCATATATATCTGCTGACCTCACAAGACCCAAATGTAGTGAAAGTTTTGAAACATGAGAATAAATCTAAGATGACTTCCCTGATTAGTTTAGCAGAAGCATCAGTGTCAAGCGGGAATGGAAAGCAAACCAGAAGTAGATAAAAATCAGGCAGCAACTGAATGTGCCAAAAAACAAAAGAAAGAATACAAGGTGAAGGATCAGATGAGAAGTCAAGAAATGTGGAAAATGCATAAATATAGTAACAAATATAGAAAACTCTTGAAACAACCTGATGAGGACCGAACATAGAATGGTCAAGGAAAGGTGAATTTAAAACAAAAGACGAAAGGTTAATATTGACAGCCCAAGACAGTGGACTGCATATAAGATGGTTTACATAGTGCATGGAACATGTGAAAGAAAAAGAACAAATTTAGGTTTTGTAAAACATTATTGGAAACAGTCACAAATCTTGTTGGTGGGTGTGATATACTAATGGCAGAAGGACTGTATACTGGAAGGCATAATAATGTGGCAAGACTGTTACATTGAAGATTGTGCAAACATTATAATACTGAAATAGCTGAAAAACACATGAATCACGATCCACAAAACATTATAGAAAAAGATGAAGTTTATATCACATGGGATCACCCATTACCAACAGTTCAAAAAATAGATGTGAGAAAGCCAGATATAGTAGTCCATGAAAAGACAAAAGTAGGCTTGATCATTGAAATTGCTATATCCAGTGAATACAGTGTCTTATATACAGAGAGAGACACAAAGTCGTAAAATATCAGGATTTGCAGGTAGAAATGAGGGCAATGTGGAAGAAGGATATCCAGACAGTTCCAATAGTAGTAGGAGCAATGGGTCTTATAAAAAAGAATTTACAAACGTACTTAGATGTGTTACCAATACATGTAACTCTGTATAAACTGCAGAAGGACTCATTACTGGGCACATTACAGATGCTGTGAAGAGCACTTCTGGCTAACATCAAAGACTGAAACAATACTAATTTCATGAACTTTAATCATATTTTGAATTAAGAATGGGGTCCATTCCCGTCATGGTATTAAAACCCAAAAGACTTGGATACATTTAAAAAAGGTACAAAAATAGGTACACGAGTGTCCCCCTCAACAGACTGAGTAAGAAAAGAGTCGCAGTTAGCTGCCTTTCCAGAGCTAGGATCCATCAAGTCACACAGGCACTCAGGTCATTGAACCACAGGGACCAGTATGGCTCTGTCACAATCCATGTGAGTATTAATGCCCTGAGATGTACCTGCCTTGACTATATGAAACAAGACATGATCAAGCACACTGATTATATGTCTCAGGCAGGTATGAGCCTAGCACTGAGCAGCATATTACTTTCTCCAAGGATGATGTCATGTTACCAACAAAAAATGATTGATTTTTAACAATTACCACAAGGGGGTAAAATATTTGACAGTCTGGGAGGATATGGTTACCAGCCTATGCTACTTTGGCAGAGTTGATCTGTACTTGTCCCCTGTAGGCTTTTAGATATTGGCAAAGACCCTTACCACTCCCATACTGCCTTTTTAGGCAATGCCAAAGCGATAAACCTCCCAACTTAACTGAATCTACAAAGGAATATCTGAAGGTGATAATGCTCAACGCTAAAAGTCTTAACAAGAAACTCTACTCCATGCAATCTTTACTCTCTCTAGAGAATGTAAATATCTGTGTAGTAATGAAGACATGGTTTAAAGTCATGGTGAGTATACCAGCAATGCAAGGTTATAATACCTTTCAATCCTTTAGACCAGCTACTGCACAGGTCAACAAACTGAATGAAGTCCACAAACAAGTACAAAAAATGATCCAAAAATGAAGAGCCGAGCTTTTAAAACCTGAACGCAATTTATTTAATTAAACAATGAAACAGCGTTTTCGCCACACACACTAGGTGGCTTCTTCAGAGGTAACAAAGAGCACAAGCATAACGCTCCTTAAATACACAACTGGTAAAATCACTAACTAATCAGAGGCAATTACTGGAAAAGCAACAGCCCCCTATTTTCAATTAACACTGCTACAATAAAAACTTATTACAAGTGACTTCGCAGACACCATTTGACATTGTGATAATACAACAATTCGAAACAACTACTTTATACTCCACGTAAAATGCATGTGTAAAAGCAAAGTGTAAAAACAATCGTAGCATGTGTGAAGGTACCTATACAACTATAATAAACAGTATGAAACCTCGCTTAATTAGATAAAGGTATCCCTCTATTACAAGGCTGTTTGTACTTCAAAAAAATATTTTACTTTCATGGGTATTGACCATCTCCCACCATCTCTTAGGGGTGGTCCTACTGCTATAATGCTTGAAACTCGTGAGCTTCTTTGGCAACTCAAACTTGATGCATTTAACCCGCCAGGGTTAAATGAGAGTTGTAATATTGCCCCTTACCTTAAATTGAAATCGTATATGAGATAAGTTTTTAGTTTTTTACTTTTAGCATGTAACTCTTCTTATGTTTTATGGAACGTTGTTCTGGCATTGAGTACATGTGTTAGACCGTTCACTGTGGGCTACTTTTTTTGTAAGTACTTTCATCAATGATGATGTCCACTTTTTATACATTTCTTGTGGGGGTGCTGTTTTGCCTTCTACTTATTACTGTCAAACCCCCCCCCCCCTCTTTCTTTTATTCCCTGTTTTAGGATGGTGCATTTTAGTTTGACTGTTTGCTGTTAAAATAAAAATAAAAATAAAAATAGAATAATAAAAATATATTTTTTTGAAGTACAAACAGCCTTGTAATAGAGGGATACCTTTATCTAATTAAGCGAGGTTTCATACTGTTTATTATAGTTGTATAGGTACCTTCACACATGCTACGATTGTTTTTACACTTTGCTTTTACACATGCTTTTAACGTGGAGTATAAAGTAGTTGTTTCGAATTGTTGTATTATCACAATGTCAAATGGTGTCTGCGAAGTCACTTGTAATAAGTTTTTATTGTAGCAGTGTTAATTGAAAATAGGGAGCTGTTGCTTTTCCAGTAATTGCCTCTGATTAGTTAGTGATTTTACCAGTTGTGTATTTAAAGAGCGTTATGCTTGTGCTCTTTGTTACCTCTGAAGAAGCCACCTAGTGTGTGTGGCGAAAATGCTGTTTCATTGTTTAATTAAATAAATTGCGTTCAGGTTTTAAAAGCTCGGCTCTTCATTTTTTGGATCATTTTTTGTACTAGCTACTGCACAGGTGGGAACTAAAAGTGGAGGGGTCTCAGTCTATATTAAAAATAGCCTCACATCCAGACTAGTTAAAGTGTATCACACCACTGGAACTCATTTATGTGCAACTCACCATAAATAGGGTCTTGTACAATGTCCTTGCAACTTATAGGTACCCCTCCATGTCCTAGGAAACCCATAATACCTATCTCACTGTACTAGCTCCTCACCACTCAATCCAATCCAATCTTCATGGGGGATCTCAACTACCCCTTTATAGACTGGGAATCCTACACCTCTTCTAATATACAAGCCCAGGAATTACTAAACTTTGCTAATACCAACATACTGGAACAGTTGGCCCATTCTCCTACAAGGGGTACAAACATCCTTGACCTTGTACTCACACACACAGGGGAGTGATGTTCCACACCTAGTGTAATGTCCTCACAGATCTGGCCATAAGGCAGCATTGCTTGAAATTAAAATTAAGTCCGGGGACCCAGTGAAACCAAAAAGCTTTAGGAAGTATTCCAAAGCTAACCTCCCACTACTGAGCGACACCTTGGCTAAATTCCGAGCACACCCAAACCCAGTAAACACCATAGCATATGCTGAAGCATTTACAAACTCCCTGTACAGCTGTACTGATAACTGTATAGTGCAAGCTGTGCCCACTCATATAAATAAGACAAACTCAAACTACAAGCAGCCCTGGTGGAATCACAATATCAAATGGTTATATAACAAAAGAAAAAAAAATAATCTTGGCCAAGGATAGGAGAAACAATGCCCAACATATTTACCCCTCCCCCAGCCCAATCCAAACAGGCAGCTAAAATGGTTAATTGATACTTCAAAGGCTAAATCTAAAGAAAAAATAGATTCTCTGGCAAAAGACAACCACAGAGCTTTCCACAGCTATGTCCATAACATCAAGGGAAATATGCAGCAATGAAGTGAACTTATTGTAAATGGCTTCACCCACACTAAACCAAAGGCATCTGAGGAAGTGCAAAAATATAAACAACAAAACCTAGAGATGTTTAAAAAGTATAAAAAAGAAGTATGGACATGGAAAAGAAAGAGAGATTTGATATGGAGTGGTATTTATGCAAAGTCAAAACCCAAATGAACAATACAAAAAAGGCAGCCCCAAATATATTCAAAGAGAAATATAGCAAAGGCATCCAGATATGGAAAATTTAACAATAAAGAAAATAATATTACAAAAAAGGAATGCAGAAAAGAAGATTAGTAAAATGGAAGTTAAAAATATATAAGCTGAAGTTATGGAATGCCTGCAAAGTGAAGGATTTGGTGTAGAGGGTCTAACACAAGTTACATCACAGCAGGATGGAATGAGCCCCCAAAGTAAAGAGAAACAGGAAGGTCAGGAGACATCTGGAAAAGAAATATGGACATGGGAAAGAAAAAAGATTTAATATGGTGTAATATTTATGTAAAGGAGAAAACAAAACTAATCAGTACAAAAAGAGCAGCACCAAAGATATTTGAAGAGAAATACAGGTGAAGGAATCCAGACATGGAAAACTTTACAATACAAAAACTAAGAAGACAAAGAGGAAAAGTAGAAAAGAAAATTAGTAATGAAGTTAAAGAAATAGAAACTGAGGTTGTGGGTACCTGCAAAGTGAAGGATTCAGTGTAGAAAATTTTAACTCAGAAAGCACCACAGCAGGATAGAGCAATAGAATTCCAAATTAAGGAGAAATCAGTGGAATGGGAAGCAAATGGTCAGTTTATGAAGATATTTTGGAGCTTTCTATAGGAAACCTGTATAAACATTCACTTGAAGCTGGAAGCTGGACAGCAAGGGAAGGAACAGAAAATGTTGAGGAGTGATAGCCCAGTGAGTCCCCATAAGACAGAGCAATGGATCACACAGGACGAAATAATTTGCCACAAGAAGATGCTATAGAACTTTCTACAGAATGCCCACAGAAAATGGAGACAAAAAATTTGCCCTCAGTATAGAAGAAAATTTATTTATTTAACATTTGTTGACCGGGAAAGTCCGATTAGTTTCCACAGATCCTGTTATCAGCAGAGGCCTGGGGAGAAATGCTCCAGATGCATGTCTTTAGAATGTGGGAGGAAACCGGAGTGCCCGGAGGAAACCCACGCAAATGCAGGGAGAACATGCAAACTCCGCACAGAAGGTACCCCAGCTGAGACTCGAACCGGAGAACCTCTTGCTGTGAGGCAACAGTGTTAACCACTGCACCACTGCACTGCCAAAATGAGCTAAGAGAAGAGTTGTTTGATTTAATAGAGATAGATAGACCTATTAAGATCAATGAAAGAAATAGACTGAAGAAGGTCAATAAAACCCAAAAAGTCAGAAGTTTGATAAAACCAATGAACACAGTAATTAGGACTGTCCATAGAGATCTGTGCACTATAATAGAAGTAAACAGGCTGTATTACAGTGCAGCTAAATTAATAACATAAAATTCTGCCAGAAGAACACAAGGTAGTAAGGGAAAGGAAGGGGAGAAATCGAATACCATCACGGAAGTATCGAATAGAGAAAACTATAAAGCAGTTAAGACAAGAAGTGTCATTGTTAGAGAAGTATAGAAGAGGGAACAGATCAACAAAAATACTCAGAAAGATAGATGTGATAAAAGGGTACCCTATTAGAAGACCGAAGACACATCCTTTTGAATGCATCTTGGTCGAACTCAAAAGCCTGAAATGGCAAAATATCGAAGCGGCTTTTAAGCAAATTCTTTCCCTGGGAAAGAATTTGCTTGGTTGCTTCGTTACATTGACGTTTTCGGCATTGTAGTGCGGTCTCTGAGTTGGTATATTTAAGTAGGCGGGTGTGGGGGTGAAGCCCCCCACTTAATATAATGTTTAAAGAGTTTAATATATATATTTTTTTGTTGGAACAGCAATTTTTTCCCTAGGAAAAAAATCGCTGTTCTGACAGTTCAAAATTGTAAGCTTTCGCTTACATAGGGTCGATTAATCACCGTTCACTTTTTTAAGCGTTCGGTGATCTAATATAGACTCGATAAAAGCAATGCGCAATATTATAACAGATCTTTATCTATCATGCACTATCACAAATAATAAACTGAAAATCTCAGCACAGGCGATAAAACGTAGAAGATATACAGATAAATATAAAGGAAAAATACAAAATAAGCAATTCATTGATGACCCCAAAAGGTTTTATAAAGAACTGGGAAATAAGGTAAAAGGAATTGAAAGACCACCAAAAAAAGAAGAAATTGTTACATTTTGGAAAAATAACTATGAAGATCCTGTGGAACACAACAAACATGCTAAATGGATAGAAAAAGTAAAATAAAGAATATGAAGTTCAAATGTACAGGATATGAAATGGGATGAAGTAACAGCCAAAGAGATTGAAACAAAGTAAGAAAAGCCTCTAATTGGAAAACAACACCAGGCCCAGATGCAGTATCTAACATCTGGTTAAAAGTATTGACATATTTGCACAAAGATTTAGCATGTAACACCTATTTATATGTGTACCCTGAACAGACACCAACCTGGCTAACAACAGGAAAAACAATGCTCCTGCTTAAGAGTGAACCTGGAAGCTACCCTAAAAATTATACACCAATAACTTGCCTTCCAACTACATATAAACTATACACCAGAATTGATGTCAACACAGTTAATAGTCGAAAACTCAATTATGGCAATAGAACATATGGGCAATAAAAGAAAGTCATATGGAACAAAGGATCATTTGTTGTTAAATAAAGTTATAGTGGAGAACTGTAAAAAGGGGAAGAATGTAATTATGGCATGGATTGACTACAAAAAAACATTTGATAGTATCTCACATTCATGGATAAAAGAGTGCTTAAAAATGTATAAGATACACCTTACACTGATTGACTACATTGCAGTGACCATGAAACAGTGGCAGACCACTTTGTAATAAAGCCATGATGAAGGACAAATTATTATTCCAGGGACAAAACTTCAAATGGAGATATTCCAGAGTGACTGTCACCTCTGCTATTCTGTCTTGCCCTTAACCCACTAAGCTATCGACTTAACAGATTAGGCCATGGTTATAATTTGGCTCCTTGAAAACAACAAAGTGTAAAGACTTCTCATCTTCTCTTTGTCAATGATTTAAAACTGTATAGCTCATCAGGTGAGGAACTGAAAGCACAACTGCAAGTAGTCAAAATTTTTTCAGATGATATAAGAATGTCGTTTGGTCTTGATAAATGTACAAAAGCAACCTTTAAAGCAGGAAAACTGCAGCATCAAGAAAACATCAGTTTGGGACAAGAATGTGACATAAAAGAATTCGAGCAATAGGGAGTGTATAAATATTTGCGACTTGATGAAGGATCAACAATAAAAAAATGAACAAATGCAAATAAAACTTATTAAGGAATATTTTAGAAGACTTAAATTAATCCTGAAAATAGAGTTGACATCTAGGAACAAAATTCGAGCTATAAACCAATTTACTCTTCCTGTCCTAACTTACAGTTTTGGAGTGATTGACTTGACCCAAAATGTGTTGGATAGATTAGATAGGAAAACAAGAAGGATGCCTCATGCTCACTAAATGATTTATAAAAATCAGTGCATACCAAGATGTTCTGAAGTATGGGCCTCCTTGAAATTGATTACATGTATAGATTTGCAATCGTGGGATTGCACACATATCGACTGACCTCACAGGAATCAAATGTAGTGAAAATTTTGAAACATGAGGAGAATAAATCTAAGATGACTTCCCTGCTTAGTCTAGCAGAAGCACATCGACATCAAACTGGGATGGAAAGCAAACCAGAAGTAGATAAAAAATCAGGTGGCAACTGAATGTGCCAAAAATCAGAAGAAAGAATATAAGGTGAAGGACTAGATGAGAAGGCAAGAAATGTGGAAAATGCATAAATATAGATACAAGTATAGAAAACGTCTGGAAGAAACTCATGTTGTTCTGGAAGAACCTCATGTTGATCAGGATTGAATGCAGAAATGGTTAAGGAGAGGAAAATTCAAACCAAAAGGTGAAAGGTTAATATTGGTGGCCCAAGACAGTGGGCTATGCACACATTGGTTTAAAAAGTCCATTGAACATGTGGGAGAAACAGACAAATGTAGGTTTTGTAAAACAGGATGGGAAACGGTCACACACCTTATTGTGACATACTAATGGCAGAACGACTGTATACTGAAAGGTATAATAATGTGGCAAGACAGTTGCACTGGGGATTGTGTAAACATTATGGTATTGAAGTAGCTGAAAAACATTGGAAACCTAAGCCACAAAGCATGACAGAAAATGATGAAGTCGACATCACATGGGATCACCCATTACCAACAGTTCAAAAGATAGATGTGAGAAAACCAGATACAGTGGTCCATGAAAACAACACAAAAGTAACATTGATCATTGAAATTGCTACACCCAATGACTACGGTGTCTTGCATTCAGAGAGACACAAAGTCATAAAATATCAGGATTTGCAGGCAGAAACGAGAGCAATGTCGAAGAAAGATACCCAGACAGTTCCAATAGTAGTAGGAGCAGCAGGTCTTATAAAAAGGAATCTACAATCATATTTAGATATGTTACTGATACATATAACTCTGTTTGAACTGCAGGAGTCATTACTAGGCACATTGTGGGTGTTGTGAAGAGGACTTCTGGCTGACATCAAAGATTGAAACAATACTAATTTCATGAACTTTAATCGTACTTTGACTTAGGAATGGGGTACATTTCCATCATGGTAATAGAAACCCAAAAGATTTGGAGAAATTAAAAAGGGAGAAACCAGAGGCCATTGTTAACATTTTAGTTGGCAGGTTCACCTCCAGTTTCTGCCCCCATTCCTCCCTTTATATTCCAAAGGAAATACCACATAGCACAATCCCCACAACCATTACTAGAGAACAGGTCATCAATGCACTTTACAAGACCGAAAACACTGCATTGATGGGATATGACAACAGTTTGGGATGCTTACTAAATAGCATGAATCATGACTTCCCTGGTCCACTTGAATCAATTTTTAACTGGAGCCTGCATTCAGGTTTTGTTCCCAAGGAATGGAAGATGGCTACAGTCATTCCCCTGCACAAAGGAGGTCCACCCACGGATCCAGGTAACTACAGACCCATGAGACTGACCAGCCTCATATGTAAGACCATGGAAAGAATCATCATGGATCTGATAAATGGTGACACAGGTAACCTGCAAACTCTGGACTCATCACCACTCAGCTTTGTTAAAGGAAGATCATCCTTATTAAATATGGTGGATTTCTTTGATAGGGTCACCAAAGCAATGGATGATGGCAAGACTGTGCACACAGCTTACCTCAGCTTCACAAGGCTTTTGATACAATACCCCACTCAGCATTATAGACAAGCTGGCTAGATTAGGCATAAACCCTTTTATCACACACTGGATAGTCAACTGGCTAACTGATAGGTCCCATGAGGTCAAAATAGATGAGGCCATGTCCACCAAGAAGCCGGTAGCTAGAGGAGTCCCCCCTGGCTCAATACTGGGTCCACTCTTTTTTGGCATCTGTTTCTCTGAAGTGGAAGCAAATGCTGAAGGTTTAAACTAAGTTTGCAGATGATTGCAGGCTGGAGGTTATCATCGCCTCCCCTGCAGACATTAGCATCTTCAAGAAGGCTTATCTCTGACTACCAAATGGTGCTAAAGCCATAGTCTAAAACTCAATGCTAAGAAATGCATAATTGTACCCTTTGGGAAGTCAACCATTCCAGCTAATTACCATGTTGATAGTACGACCCTAACAGCTGACCCAGTGGTCAGGGATCTGGGTACTCGCTTAGACAGTAGCCTCACTGTTGACCACCATGTACACACAGTGGTAAGGAAATCCTTTTATGTTGTGCAACTTATAAGTAAGGACATGGCATCTACTTCCAAGAAGTCATTATTCCATTGTACTCTGCCCTTATCAGACCAGTCATAGAGTACAATACTCCTTTCAGTTTGCATGTACCTGATCAGGCAAATGCAGCAACTAGGATGACCTCAGAGGTTCCTTACAAAAAGAATACAAAGCATACAAACCTGCCTTATGCAGAGTGCCTTAAAGCACTTTCCCTGTGCTCAGTTCCCTATAGATTGCTGAGGGGTGCTCTATGGCAGGCTTACAAGGCATCTGCAATCCACACACTTATGAAACTCCAGCATATCTGTATGTCAAACAGTACCAAAATACAAGGTCTTGGGACCTGAATTTTGTCTGTGACTTAAACAGAACATGCTGTAGAGACAGATACATGTCCCAGACACTGCTCCTCCGATGGATCAGGCTTCCCAGCCATGTGAAGCTGAGTTCATCTATTACTCAATTTAAGCACAACCTTGACCAGTGGATGGGGAACAGGAAATTTACACCGGGCCTGGCAACCATGTCCCTTATAAATGCCTGGTCCTCAATGTCCTATTTGAATACAAGACATCATTCTTTCATTAAAAATGGCTAAGCTTTGAAAGGCCTCCCAGTTTGTTTACCTAGTAACAATCTGTGAATATATGAAAGAATGAGTGGTATTATTTATTATTTTTTATTTTTTTTTTAGTTTTGGACGTGCTCATTTTTTTTTAAGTTAACAAGTGGAAGTGGCAAGAATGGCAGACAAACCAAGAGAAACAAGAGACGAAGACTGACATGGGAGGTTCTGACACAAACGAGGAGATGAATAATAAGTTTCACAGAGTCAGAAGGGGAGCAACAGGTGACAAAAAGGACTGAACTACAGACTGGAGAGGGAACTGGCACACAAGATAAAGGACAAGCATGACCGGGGGATAGACCGGGGTGATGGCTGACTGGCAAGATGCACAGGGCCGTATAAACAGCGAAAACATGAAACTCCGAATGGCCACATCACCAAATTTTTTCCCACGGGAAAAAAATCGCTTGGTCAAACAAAAACAAAAAACTTTCAAACCCACCAATGTGGGGGGAGGGGTCACCCACCACACCTCCTAATGTGGGGGGCTGTGCCCCCTCCACCCCCTAACTAAATATACCAACTCCGAGATCAGACTATGGTGGGGAAAAGGGCAAATCCCCAATGATGGCCAAGCAATTTTTTTCCCCTGAGAAAAAATTCACTGAAGTGGCCATTCATTGTTACATGTTTTTGCTGTTTATGTGTTGATGAAGACGCGTTTGATGAACACATCTTTCGACAACATAATATAGACCACTTCCATGGCTGCCCTCATTGCTGTTCTTAGCTGCTAGCCTGATGGTCAGGACCAGGCAGAAGTACAAATCTGCTACTTGCATAAGGACACAGTCCAAGCTGCTAATGTGGCTGTACCAGTCCATCTAGGCCATCACCAAGCCTTTAGTCTCCTGACACATGACCCAACAGGAACCTCCCACTGACATCTACAAATAGGCAAGGCTACATCCCTTACAAAAGAAACAGCAGTACAGGGCACCAGCAAACTCTCCAGGTCATCCTGCCCCTGCAGAATGACTGTCACTTTGCAGTGAGGTGGGACTACAGACTACAGGTAACACGGTAGGTGATAGCAAGACAGGTGGATGGTACAGTGTCTGCTGATACATCTCATTCACTGCTGTAGCTGACAATGCAAAAAATATAAAAATAAAGGCAGAGAAACAAAATAACAATGGACAAATAATTTAAAAATATACAAGATGGCAGCAGTAAAGTGAACAACAAAAGCAAAAGCAATTATTATTTTGTGCTACTGTGGGTGGCAGTTACCAGCCCAGAGGACTAAATTGCACTTAACTGTGCATTGGCAAAACAAAAGCAATATAGAACTAAAACAAATGCACTTCAGAACTCTGCACACTACAAAGATCAAGATTAGATGCCAAATTAGCAGTTACAACAGTGGCATGGTGTATTTGTAGCAACCAGTATGAGTGTAAGAGGCAGAGAAACTGGGCAGAAATGGCCCCTGAATAAATAAGTGCACAGCCCTAGGGTGTGAAGGAACATGTTACTGTAGCATTGCTCATTTACATGTCATTGTATGGTCATTTTCATGTGATTTTGACTGTGCTATTTCACCAGGGAACATGACTGCACTACCTGTGTCTCTGAATCGGCCCTACCCTGCATATTGTTTACCATACAGTTTTGACTAATACATTGCAATATTTGTTTCTGAATCATAGCCTGTGTTTACCTAACATATTATTTAAACCCATAAGTGTGATATTTTAAGTAACTGGATGAAAATGAAAAAAAAAAATGTTCCTGTTTTTTTTGTTTTTATTTGCCCACTTATGTATCTTTGTTTTCTTTAAGAAGAAGAACTGGAAAAATCCAAATCAATAGATGTCCATCATTAGTTCACTTCTGTACTAGCATATAGTTATATGGGACTTATCCTGCCAATGATACTGAAAATCCTGCTAGTCTACTGGAGTTATGGTCATCGTCGTTGTGACCCATACGTTTGCCCCAGCATATAAGCATATGAGTATGAGAAAGCTGCACAGCGACAAAATTGAGAATTTCATAGCTGTTGGTACACTTAATCAGATGTCTTATCTTCTTAGTGGGTTGAATATCAGTGTTGGCTTTAGACTAAGTTTTTTAGGTTCATAGGTAGGTACTAGGCTATCTGCCCGAGGTCATTTATAAGCCTAGCCAGAGTGTGTCAGCTTTCACCGCCCCATTGATTAATTAACTGAGCCTCTGTCAAGCAGAGCCAATGAAGTGATCCCAGGGGTGTACTTTCTGTTACCCATCCACTCGTCAAGGCTTCTCTTGAAGAGTGTTAGTGAGGGGCTCTGCCTAATGTAGTTAGGAATTTTGTTCCAAAGCATGGGGAGTCTCTGTGACAGGAATCTATCCCTCCAGCATGTTCTATTTATTGTTGTGGTGAGGTTTAGCTCACTAGAGCACATGGCTCGCAGTGACTTGGATTTCTTTAGGTGGAGCATGTCCATCAATTCTGAGTTGGACATGGCTTTGTAAGTCAGGCAGAGATCACCTCTGAGTAAGCGATATGCCACTGAGTACAGCCGGAGTTTTTTCACTCGGGCTGCATAAGATATATGTTTGAGGCCAGTAATCCTCTTGGTGAGGTGCTTTTGTGGTATTTCAAGCTGTTGGAAGTGTCTTGTGAGGTACATCCCAAATGGGGCATTGTACTCTATGATGGGTCTGATGAGTGACGAGTAGAGGGGCACTATAACCTCTTTATTTCTAGATGCGAACCCCTTAGTAATTAGATGGGCCACATAGAAGGATTTCCTAACTACTTTGGCAATATGATTGTCAAAGGAGAGATTACTATCTACCTATGTCCCCAGATCTCTTATTACCTTTTTTGTATTAAGGGGGCTGCTGCCTATGTGGTAATTTGTGGGTGTTTTGTTTTTCCCAAACGGGATGACTATGCATTTTTTGACACTTAGCTTGAGGCCATGACTTTGACACCAGGTGTCTGTCTCAGTAAGGCCTTTTTGGAGGATGTCCGTGTCAGCCGGAGAGTCAATTATGGCTCCCAGTTTGCAGTCATCGGCAAACTTGGCTAGCCATAGTCCTCCTGTGTTTGCCTGTACTTCTGAGAAATATATGCTGAACAGTAGGGGTCCCAGAACTGAGCCTTGCGGGACACCACTTGTCACTGGTTTAGAGTCAGACCTGGAGCCCGCTATTCTTACCGTGTGAGTTCTGTCTGTAAGCCAGTTGGCAACCCATCTTGTGATGTAGGGGTTTATGTTCAGGCTGGTGAGTTTTTCTATAATACCCGAGTGAGGAATGGTGTCGAACACCTTGGCGAGATCAAGGTAGGCTGTGTGAACCACCTTTCCCTCATCTATGGCCTTGGTAACTGTCTCGAAAAAGTCAACCAGGTTTAGTAGGCATGATCTGCCCTTAACAAAGCCGAACTGGGTCGGGTCAAGTGTTTGGAGGTTCCCAATGTCTTTGTTAATGAGTT
Organism: Protopterus annectens; assembly: GCF_019279795.1. Classification (NCBI taxonomy): domain Eukaryota; kingdom Metazoa; phylum Chordata; order Ceratodontiformes; family Protopteridae; genus Protopterus; species Protopterus annectens. The sequence goes on along the minus strand of NC_056729.1, from coordinate 1,643,659,460 downwards.
CCATGATGATGCACTCCATAGCCTTGTAGACCAGGCTAGTCAGGCTTATGGGGCGATAGTTACCAGGGTCAGTTGTGGCTCCTCCTTTGTGGAGTGGAATAACCATTGCTGTGTGCCATTCTATGGGCATGTAGCCTGTGGAGAGGCTGAAGTTAAACAGCGTGTTTAGGTGGGGGGTTAGTTCGTTCTGTAGTTCATGCAAGACGCAGTCTGGGACACCATCTGGCCCCATTGATGCTGTGTTTTTGGCTTTTGAAAGGGCTGTTTTCACGTGTGCTTCAGTGATTTCTGGGATACTACACTTTTCCGGTATTGTTGTGGGCCCTTTTGAAGGTGAGAGGGAGGTGAAGTTTGCACTGAATCTATCTGCCAGTATGTTGGCAATATCAGTAGGTTCAGTATATTTTGTGCTATTTTGCACTATCTCAGAGCATATCTGCGAGTTGCCACTTAGATTTTTGACATAGCTAAAGAAGGCTTTGTGGTTATCTTTCGAGTCCTTGGCTATTTTTCTTTCGAAGTTATCCTTGGATGATTTTATGAGAGACCTTAGTTTCTTACTGATACTGATCGGGGATGTCTTTCCTTCTTGGGATTTGCTTTTTTTCTGAACTAGTTTTCTCCTTTTGTTGTATAACCTGTTTATGGCAGGGGTCCACTAGACTGGTTTCCTTCTCGGGGAGTGAGTCTTGGTTTTGCTAGGGATGGCACGATCCATGAATCCTTGTAGGTGCTCATAGAGTGCAATTGTAAAGGATTCTGCATCTTGGGCAGTGTTATCCTTTAGCATGGGGGCTTTTGGACAGATAAGTACCCTGTGGGCAACTTTCTTTTATTTTGTTCTATGAAATGTTGTATTGACTTATAGCATATGTCTGTCAGGAAAGAAAAATGTGTGTGGGAAGGCAGATAACCTATTAGGTCTCCCACACGGCCTGCCTTTTCTGACTGGGGGAGAGTCATGACATCAGGTCCAGTGACATATCCTTATCTTCCACTCCTAAAACAATTAGAAACAGGCTCAATTCCCGAAGACTTTTTATTTATTTATTTATTTATTTATTGAAATCAACTTATCCACACCCCCACCACAGGCAACAATATCCTAGACCTGGTCATTACCAACATGGTCAACCAGTGTTCCACACCAGAGGTCAATTCCTCGTTGGTCACATCCAACAAAAAGCTAATTACCCTAGACATCCATATCCCACCCCCACCCTAACATTAAGGAAACCACCATAAAAAAATTCTCCAAAGCCAACTTCACGGTTCTTAATACAGAAGTGGCAAACTTCACGACTCCCATGCTGACGGACAATAGAGGTACGACTGCTGAATCCTATACAAATGCACTTTATAAGCACTTACACAAGTGCATGGATCATGCAATCCCTAACAGAACTAAGATGCTATCCTCCAAAAACAGGAAGCCAATCTGGTGGTCCCCTGTCATAAACAAACTCTACAACAGAAGACAGAAACTGTTGCAAAAAAAAAAAGTAAAATCCCATGATTGGAGGAACTCCCTTGTCAGCCTCAGTAAGAAGCTGAGATCCCTCATTAAATCCTCCAAAGCTAGTTACAAAAACAAAATCGCCACTGATTCTAAAGACAACCACAAAGCATTCTATAGCTATGTCAAGAATCTCAATAGCAACACTCAGATCTGCTCTGAGTTACAGCACAATGGCACTAAATATACAAAACCAACTGATATTGCCAACATCCTGGCAGATAGGTTCAGTGCTAACTTTACCCCTCTCTCACCCACTAAAGGGCCCATCTCTATACCAGAAGAATGCAAATTCCTGTAATCATGGCTGCACAGGTAAAAAATACACTTTCCAAAGCCAAGAACACAGCATCCATGGGACCTGACAACATCCCAGGCTGCATTCTACACGAACTACAGAACGAACTGGCACCCCACCTAAGTACCATGTTCAATCATAGCCTCACCTCAGGCTTTGTGCCCACTGAATAGCGCACAGCAACAGTTATCCCACTCCACAAAGGGAGAGCCACCATGGACCCCAGGAACTACCGCCCAATTAGCCTGATGATCCTGGTCTGCAAGGCTATGGAACGTATCATCATGGAACTTATAAACGATGACATTGATAATCTCCAAACTCAGAACCCTACCCAGTTTGGGTTTGTAAAATGCAGATCATGTCTCCTAAACCTGATAGACTTCTTTGAAGCGCTCACCAAAGCCATAGATGAGGGTAAGGTGGTTCACACAGCCTACTTAAATCTCGCCAAGGCTTTCGACACCATCCCCCACTCTGGAATTGTAGATAAACTCACTAAACTAGGTATAAATCCCTATGTCACAAGATGGGTTGTCAACTGGCTCACTGACAGAACCCACACTGTAAAAGTAGAAAACTCTAAATCCAACTTCAGACTAGTGACAAGTGGAGTACCACAGGGTTCAGTCCTGGGTCCTCTCTTGTTTGGTATGTACGTCTCTGAACTACAGGCTAACACAGAAGGTCTTTGGCTAACAAAGTTCGCAGATGACTGCAAACTAGGAGCCATAATCAAAACCCCTAATGATGTGGACATCCTACAAAAGGGCCTCACTGAGACAGATGCCTGGTGTCAAAGCCATGGCCTCAAGCTCAATGCCAAAAAGTGCATTGTCATCCATTTAGGTAAAAACTCTGTACCCATGAACTACCACATAGGTGGTAGTCTACTTAACACTGAAAGTGTGATAAAAGACCTTGGGATACAGGTGGACAGTAGTCTCTCCTTTGATAATCACATCACCACAGTAGTCAGGAAATCCTTCTGTGTGGCACACCTCATCACAAAAGGTTTCTCATCCAGGAAAAAAGAAGTCATTGTTCCCCTCTACTAATCACTCATTAGACCCATTATAGAGTACAACGCCCCTTTTGGTATGTACCTCACAAGACAACTACAACAACTGGAAAGGCCAGAGAAATACCTCACAAAGAGGATTACTAGCCTCAAACAGATGCCCTATGCAGACCATCTCAAAAAACTCTAGCTTTACTCTGTTGCATATCGCCTACTCAGAGGCGATCTCTGCCTGACATACAAAGCTATGTCAAACCCAGAGCTGTTGGACATACTCCACTTAAAGAAATCCCAATCCCTTCGAGCTACACACTTTAGAGACCTAAACCTTGTCACCACAATAAACAGAACGTGCTGGAGGGATAGATTCCTGTCCCAGAGACTTCCCATACTGGAACAAACTACCTATCTATATCAAACAAAGCTCCTCGTTAGCACTCTTCAAGAAAAATCTTGATGACTGGATGGGAGATAGGAAATTCACCCCGGGGATCACTTCTGTGGCTTTGCTCGACAGGGGCACAGGAAAATAATTTTCTTGGGTGGCGAAAGGCAGGGTACTGTTTGGCTAGGCTTATATAGGCCCTAGGGCCAATAGCTTAGTACCTACCTATGAACCTATGACATTTGATTATCAGGAAAGGCCGACTAGGTAGGAGCCCATCTTCAGCGGACGCTCTAAAAAATATATCAAAACATTTTAAAAACAATAATTTTACACTCTTTAAAAATAATACAAAACAAAAAAACTGCAGTTTAAATAATTATAGCAAATTAGACATAATATGAAACCATCGGTTAAGAATAGATGCATCTTATATGATCCAAGCAAAATGCCCACAGGCTAAGGTAAGAACTTGCAGAAAAGAGATGTAGAAATCTAAGTAATAATCCACAGTGTTAAAAATCCAAAGTATCAAAGGTTTATTCTGTAAACGCTTTCACAATACTTCAATATTGCTTTATCAGACAAACAAGAAAGAATTAAACATCCATTAAGTATGCTTTATCAAAATTCAAAAGAACCAATGAAAAAGCTTACATCATGGGAGAGAGACCTTCCCCTTATTACATATAAAATACATAACTTTTGCTTAAAGCTGCATACTCATATACTGAAAAGCTAAATATAAAAACATTTAAAAATAAAAACAAAAATATACACAACAGTAAAATATACAAAAGCTTTGTCCTATATTTACTTAATTCACCAAGATTTAAGAATTGGTTTAAGGGGAACTGAGTCATTAAGACCCAGGCCCCTATGTGCACCAAGTCTTAATATCCACTCTAATTCAGCACATTCAGTTCGATTCACATGATCGCCAAGTCTCTCACACAAATTCTGTATATGTAATACTTGAAAGACAAAGACATGTTCTACACCCATCAAAATTGTATGCTTAGCTAAGGCACTATAATATAACCCTTTCTTAGTACAATATAAATGATCCCTTATCCGCTCCCTTAATTGTCTGTTGTTTTTTCCAGCATAGAAATGAAAGCACACCTTACAGTGCGCTACATAAACCACATTTTGTGTATTACAATCAGCTCCTACCCTAAGTTCCTATAGATGTCCAGTCTCCGGATGTTTAAAGAACCTTGATACAACTGCCACAACTACATGTTCCAGCTAGACTATTTGCCCTGATGTTCCCATTTCTTGGGTAGCATAGCTGTTGCTTAAGATTCTTCTTATTCTTGTAGGTGAAATTATGTTTAGTACCTACTACTTTCGTGATGTTATCATCTACCAGTAATATGTGCCAATTCCTTTCTATGGAGCGCCTGAATTTGGTAAGATTTGCATAGGGAATAACCAGGGGCAAATGAGACCTGTTTTTTGTTTCATTCAACACAGGCTCAATAGTGGTAGGCCTTGGCACAAGGTCAAAACTGGTTGCCTCCACCTCCGATAGCAGACCTGTCACTAGTGGTGTTCCCTAGGGATCTGTCCTGGGACCCCCTACTGTTTGGCATCTACTTCTCAGAGGTCCAGGCAAAGACAAAAGGCCTATGGTTGACTAAGTTTGTGGATGACTGTAAGTCGGGTGCTGTCATTGACTCCCCAGATGATGTTAACATGCTGCAAGAGGGTCTCACAGTAAAAAATTACCTTGATGGCTTTAAGTTGAATGCAAAAAAATGTATTATCATACCATTCAGCAAAAACACAGCCCCTGCTGATTACTCATCAAGGGCAAACCCCTAAGCACACAACCAGTGGTGAGAGACCTGGGTACACAAGTTGACAACAATCTCACATTTCATCATCATCATGTGGCGGCAGTGGTCAGAAAAGCCTTTTACTTGGTTCATCTCATAAGTAAAGGGATTGCATCCAGAAAAAGGAGGTTATTAACTCTCTGTACTCCTCCCTCATTAGACCAATAATTGAGTATAACGCCCAATTTGGTATGTACCTCACAAACACCTGCACCAACTGGAAAGGCCACAGAGATACCTCACAAAGAGAATCCATGGCCTCACGTATTTTGAGTTTGTCTTATTCTTAATATGAGTGGGCACAGCTGACTCTATACAACTATCAACATGGCTGTACAGAGATTTTGTAAATAGGTCAGCATATGCTATATGGTGTTTACTGGGTTTGGGAGTCCTTGGATTTAGCCAAGGTATCATTTAGTAGAGACAGGTTAGCTTTGGAATAGTTCCTATAGCATTTTGGTTTCACTGGGTCCCCGGACTTAATTTTCATTTCAAGCAATGCTGCCTTATGGCCAGATCTGTGAGGACATTACATTGGGTGAGGAACATCACTCCCCCATGTGTGTGAGTACAAGGTCAAGGATGTTTGTAACCCTTGTATCAGAATGGGCCAACTGTTCCAGTATATTGGTATTAACAAAGTTTAGGAATTCCTGGGCTTGTGCATTAGAAGTGGTGTAGGATTCCCAGTCTATAAAGGGGTAGTTGAGATCCCCCATGATGATCGTATTGGGTTGAGTGGTGAGGGACTAGTACATTGAGGTAGGTGTTATGGGTTTCTTAGGACATGGAGGGGTACCTATAAGTTGCAAGGATATCATACAAGACCCTATTTATGGTGAGCTGCTCTTAAATGAGTTTCAGTGGTGTGATACACTTTAACTAGTCTGGATGTGAGGTTGTTTTTAATTTACAATGAGATTCCTCCACATTTAGATCCCTTCTGTGCAGTAGCTGGTCTAAAGGTGTGAAGGACATTATAATCTTGCATTGCTGGGGTACTCTCAGTGACTTTAAACCATGTCTCCATTACTACACAGATGTATACACTCTAGAGAGAGGGAGGCTTGTAGGAGATTAGTTTCTTGTTAAGACTTCTAGCATTGAGCAGTATCACCTTCAGATTTTCCTTTGAAGGTTCAGTTAAGTTGGGAGGTTTATCAGTTTGGTATTGTCTAAAAAAAGGCACTATGGGAGTGGAAAGGTCGTTGCCAATATCTGAAAGCCTAGAGGGAACAAGTGCAGACCATCCCTGCAAAGCAGTGTGGTCTGTCAACCGTATCCTCCCAGGTCGTCAAATATTGTACCCCATTGGATTGACACCAGAATCTAAGACAATTGTTAAAATCAATCATTTTTTGTTGGTAACTTGGCATCATCCTTGGAGAAGGTAATGCGCTGCTCAGCACTAGGCTCATACCTGCCAGAGATGCCTGCCAGAGACACATAATCAGTCATGTCTCATTTCACACAGTTAATGGAGGTATGTTTCAGGGCATTAATACTCACATGGACTATGACAGAGTCATACTGGTCCCTGTGGTTGAATGACCTGAGTGACTATGTGACTTGATGGATACTAGCCCTGGAAAGGCAGTTAACCATGACTCTCTCTTTACTCATTCTGGTGAGGGGGACATCAGTGTGCCTTTTTTTTAAATTTCTCCAAGTCTTTTGGGTTTCTAATACCATGATGAGAATGGACCCCATTCCTTAGTCAAAGCATTATTACATTTCATGAAATTAGTATTGTTTCTATCTTTGATGTTAGCCAGAAGTGCTCTTTGCAGCACCTGCAATGTGCCCAGTAATGACTCCTGCAATTTGTATGGGGTTACATGTATTGGTAAAATACCTAAATACGATTGTAGATTCTTTTTTATAAGACCCATTGCTCCTACAACTATTGGAACTATCTGCGTGTCTTTCTTCCACATTGCTCTTGTTTCTGCATGCAAATCTTGATATTTTACGATTTTGTGTCTCTCTCTGTATGCAAAACACTGTGGTCACTGAGTGTAGCGATTTCAATGACCAGTGCTACTTTTGTCTTCTTTTCATGGACTGCTATACTCTCCATTAAGCTACACAGTATGGTAATCGAGGTTAATTCTCAGTTTTAACTTATCATTCACTGAGATGGAATCCCTGCCTTTGTGTCAGTCAGATGGTCATTTTAGAATTTTTAAACCAGCATATAATGTTTCATTGCAAACAGGACTGCAGACACTGTATCACTTTCACACCCCACTGGTAGCTGTTCCTTCACCTCCAACTTGAAGATAGCAATCTTCTGTTTTTAGTGACATTACTGCAGCCTCAATTTAGTGGTGTTGACTCTCATCCCTGACTGCTCATACTTAACAACAAATTACAGAGATGTATATAAAGCTCATGCAAAGAGGATGCAATAAGGAAATCATCAGCAAACAACAGAGATGTTAGTGCTATTCTTTAAACCAGATCTCCCCTCCATATTAACTTTCACATAGTATCTTATTTGTGGTCATTTCATCAGACTTGAGGTCATATGTTTTTTTTTTTGAGTCCTTAGATTTGATTGCTAGCTGTCCCAGGAATTCACGTAATCCCCATATTTACTCTGACCCATGCTCAGGTCCACCAAGCAGGTCAAGGCCCCTAAGCAGTATTATATTACTGATGAGGAGTACTTTTTTTTTATGCCCTAACCTCCCTGCCCCACTTTTGGCCATACACATCCAGAAAACCAATGTGCACAGAGGACATGCTGTTATATTATCCCAACTCAGTAGCAGACTAAAACAATATTCCCCACCTTTTCCCTCTTAGGACAATACCCCCTGCACATGCCCAGTCTCTAGGGATTGATACTGAGGCAACCTCAAGTGCAGACCTTCCCGCAGGATGGGGACACCCATCCTTCCCTACTATCACCTCAGATACCATAGTCCTCATATTTAACACAAGTCATTTGGGCCAATTCAGGTCTTTATCCCTCTATGCAACAGTGCTGGATAAATCTGAAGCCTCATGTCCTGTACATCTGAGTGAGAACTGTCAAATGATCATAAATTGCTGGCCAGTTGCATGTACTGGACAGTATATTACTCAGACAGACATGGAAGACCTAAATAAGAACCAACAGTTTCTTGTGGAGGCTTGTTTGTGAGAAGAGTTCAACAGCACCTCCAAAATGACTTTCCAAGTAAGGCTAAGGAATGTGAGTCTGAATAGACTATGTTCAACACGATAAATCCTGAACCATAAGAAGATGGTCATTGCTTATCACAATGGTAATGACAAGACCTGCTTATGGATACAATTAATAAAGGAAGTTGTCAGCTTGGAGAAGGTGGCCTTCTGGGCAATGCTTCCAAAGGGAGGCCCTAGTTTCGCTGAGAAATACTGACCAGCCAAAAAGACTACAGTGACAACAGTTGGCAAAGTATGTCTGCATAAGGAACAAATCTTAAAGGTAATATGCAACAGTGTGCAGAACTGGTGGTAAATAGCACAACCTTCACTGAACAAGGCAACATAGCTAATCTTCTGGTTGATAAGTTTATCTCTAATTTCACCTCTCACTCCCCCTACACTACTCCCTATGAAATCTTTTCAAGCATATCCCCCCAAACTATTAATGGGAAGGAAGTCTTGGAGGCGATAGCCAAGGCCAAAAACACTTCTTTAATAGGCCCTGAAAATATCCCTGGTTGCTTCCTAAGTAGCCTAAAACATGACCTAACAGCACCACTTGAAGCACTCTTCAGCTACAGCCTCAAAACAGGTTATGTGCCAGGTTAATGGAGGGCCACAGTTGTCATCCCTAATCATAATCATCAACTGACCCAAGGAACTACAAAACCATCAGTCTGACAAGTCTAATGTGGAAAGCCATGGAACAAATTTGTTTACTATCAAATTTTCAAATCTAACTCCGTCGGCTGCACTTTATTCGAACACGAAAAGTCGAACACGGCAATGCGGAACTCCAAAAGCCAACCTAGGAATGGGTTTTAACATGGGTCAAGATAGGTGTTCACTGCTATTGCCGAACTACAAACCTCGCCCCTATCTCAGCCCATGTTAAAACCCATTCCTAGTTTGACTTTTGGAGTTCGACATTGCCATGTTTGACTTTCTGTGTTCGAAAAAAGTGCAGTCGACAGAGTTAGATTCAAAAATTTGATAGTAAACCAACAAATTATCATGTAAATCATCAACAAGGACATTGGCAACCTATAGACAATGGACCCATGTCAGTTTGCCTTTGTTAAGGGAAGGTATTGCCTACTTAACCTAGTAGACTTCTTTGAGAGGGCCACCATGTATATGGATAAGGGGGAAAATGGAGCATACTACTTTCCTTGACTTGGCCAAAGCATTTCATACAATACTTAACTCAGGTATTGTTAACAGATTCATATAAATTGGCATAAATCCCAACGGATCTGACTGTATTCTCAGCTGGCTCGCAGATAGGACCCAAGAAATCAGGATCAGTGAGACCACCTCCACAAAGAGATTGATCACCAGTGGTGTATCTCAGGGCTTTGTGGTGGACCTGGTCCTGTTTGGCATCTACTTCTCAGAAGTCAGGGCTAATGTCAAAGGCCTCAGGCTCACCAAGTTCACAGATGACTGTAAATTGGGAGCTACCATAGATTCCCCCCATGACATCTACCTTCTACATGAAGGTCTAGTACAAACAAATGACTGGTCCAAATGCTGCAGATTAAAATGTAGTGCAAAGAAATGCATTTTAGTGTCCTTTGGGAAACTATTCACTCAAGGTGATTACTTCATCAATAAAGCACCCCTAAGAGGTGATCTGGAAGGTAGGGATCTGGGAACATATGTGGATAGTAATCTGGCATTCAACAAACACATAGCCAAGATAGTAAGAAAATCATTCTATGTCACCCAACTCATAAACAAGGGTATGGCATCTAAGTCTAAGGAAGTAATGCAACCACTCTACTCAGTCCTTATCAGACCCATCACTGAGTACAATGCTCCCTTATAGGTTCGTAGGTGTTTACTAGGCTAACAACCACAAGGGCCTTTTTCAGCCTAGCCATGCATCCCAAATCTTCAACAAGTTCTTCTGATACCCTTGATAAGTGTAAGCATGGGCCTGGGAGATTAATCATTTACAGGTTACCTGTGAACATTAGAGAAATAGGTGCCAAACATGGGATGAATTTCTGGTTTCCCATCCAATTGTTCAAGTTGCATTTGAATTGGGTTAGGGAGGAACTCTGCTTCACATGGATGGGGAGCCTGTTCCATAGGCCGGGAAGTCTCTGGGAAACATATCTAACTCTCCAGCAGGTCCTATTTATATCACAGGCAAGGTTTAAGTTTTTAGAATGGGTAATTCTGGTGCTGTTTGTTTTGTGGATATACAGGAGGTCCATCAGAGTGGGATCTGACAATGCCAGGCATAGATCCCAACTCAAAAGCCTGTAGGAGAGGCGGTCTGCATAGGACATTTTACTTGCACCCTGTAGTCTTTTAGTGAGGAACCTCTGTGGATGTTTCAGTTGTTGGATATGCCTGGTTAGGCACATACCAAAGAGGGCATTGTACTCAATGACAGGTCTGATGAATGCCGAATACAGTGGAACAATGACTTCCTTGGACATAGATACCATACTTTTGTTAATAAGTTGCGCAACATAGAATGATTTCCTCACCACTGTAGACACATGATGGTCAAAGGCTCGATTGCTATCTATGTGTGTCCCTAAGTCCCTGACTATTGGGTCAACTCTAGGTTGTTTGTCTGTGTCAGGCCCTCCTGGAGAACATTTGTGTCAGTGTGAGATTTAATGACAGCTCCTAATTTGCAATCATCTGCAAATGTAGTCAGCCATAGACCACTGACATTGGCCTTGACTTCTGAGAAGTAAATGCCAAAAAGGAGTGGTCTAAGGTCTGATCCCTGAGAGAGAGACCACTTGTGACTTGCCTCTTTGTAGAGGTGGACTCCCCAGTTCTAACTTCCTGGGTCCTGTGAACCAGTTGGCTATCCACTGTTGACATACAGGTTTGTATGTAACCTCATGAGTTTGTCAACAATGCCTAAGCTGGGTTTTGTGTCAAATGCCTTGGCCAGGTCAAGGTAGGCAGTATGAATGATTTATCATCCATTGCTTTGGTGACCTTCTCAAAGAAGTCCACCAGATTGAGTAGGCATGATCTACCCTTGACAAAACCAAACTGGGTTGGGTCCAGTGTCTGGAGGTTTATTATATCTCTATTGATCATCTCCATGGTAATTCTTTCCATGGCTTTACATTTAAGACTGATGAGACTTATGGGTCTGTAGTTTCCAGGGTTTGTAGATGGCACACCTTTGTGCAGAGGGATGACTATTGCCTTTTTCCATTCATGAGGCACGAAGCTTGTTTGCAGACTACAGTAGAACAGTAATTCCAGACGCCCTGATAGATCATGTTTCATGCTATTTAGAAGGCATCCTGGGATATTGTCTGTGCCCATTGATGCAGTGTTCTTGGTCTTAGAGACAGCATTAAGGATCTGTTCCCTAGTGATAGCAGGGGGTGCTATATATGATGATATTTCCTGAGGGAAGGTTGAGGGGTAAAGTTGGAGCTGCATTTATCAGCAAGAATGTTTGCTGTATCTTCTGGCTCAGTATAGGTGGCTCCATTTACAATGAGCTCTGAACACAATTGTATATTGCCTTTGAGGTTGTGGACATAGCTAAAGAATGCTTTGTGGTTGCCCTTGGCCTGGGAGTCCAAACTTCCCCCAATTTGGCTTTGGTAGACTTTATTTGTCCTCTGAGTTGTTTAGGTTGATGAGAGAGCTTTTATCCTGCTGGGTGCTGCACCTCCTAATTTTTCCCGTGATTTTCTTCCTCCTGTTATACATAGGTTCATAGATAGGTTCATAGATTAGTACTAAGCTAACTGCTCTTGCGAGCCATTTTAAGCCTAGCCAATTATCCGTTAGGAGACTCAAATCCTGCACCTTGTGCTTGTAAGGCAAACACCTTAACACCTTAACACCTTAACCATTAGGCCACCCTCCCAACAGCCTGTTGATTTTGTGATTCTGCCAGGGTGGCTTGTTTTTTTAATTAGTTCTGTACTTCTTGCTGGTGGGTAAAGCTGCCTCTGTGCAGCTTACATGCTTGTAGAGTGTTTCTATGAAAAGTTCTGCATAGGCAGCAGTGTTCTCAGGGTTTATTGGAGCTTGAAATTTTGCCGGGTTCTCAGTTAATAGCAAGAGATTAGCCTTTGAATAGTTCCTGAATATTCCAGGTTTAGCTAGGGGTCCAGGTTTTATTTTTACTTCAAAGGAGATCATTTTGTTGTCTGTCCTTACCAGGGATGGCATTACAGTAGGGGAAGTGCAGCACTCTCCCATATTAGTGAGGACCAGATCCAGTATGGTTGCACCTCTGGTACAGGGAGTTTGTGTTTACAAAATCCAGCAATCTCTGTGCATGTACGTTTGGTGTCATATACAATTCCCAGTTAATAGTGGGGTAATTAAAGTCACCAATTAATATTGTATTGGATTGGATGGTTAGTGTTTCTAATAAGTTTAAATACATGGCAGGGGTTTCCTGGGTCATACAGGATGACTGATAGGCTGCAAGGAAGTGGTATTCAATTTTGCCTGCGGTGATTTGAACATGGAGTAGCTCAAGTGCATTGTCCTGTTTGACCAGCCTCGAAGTATATATATTTTTTATCTAAACAGAGACACGTCCACATTTAGTCCCTCCCTGTGATGTAGCTGGCCTAAATGTTTGAAAGCATTATAATCCTGCACTGCTGTTGTGCTCTCAGGAGCTTTAAACCATGTCTCATTGACCACACATATCTCAGCATTCTTTAAGGCAAAAAGAGCTTCTAGGGAGTGGAGTTTTTTGTTTAGACTCCTAGCATTGAGCAGTAATACCTTTAGATTTTCTTAGTTTTGATTTGCTGCATCGGAAGTGCTTTCAGTTTGGCATTGCCTAAAAAAGGCACTATGGGGGAAGACAATGTTTTAGCTAATATTTGAAAGCCTAGTGGGGAGAGGTACAGACCATCCCTGGCAAAGCAGCAATGTTTAACATCCCCCGGTATCTTTTTTAAAGTTTTTTGTCTATCCTTCTAGCATGTCGAGGGATCAGTTGCTAGTGTCCTCTACTGCTCAGCTGGTGAACCTGGGAATATTGAGGCAATGTTACAATTGCCTCATGTACACAGACAACCCTCTCCTCCTCCCACAAAACACAAATACATGCGAGAGATGCAACTATACGGCCAAACTGGAGGCTGAGCTCTCTCAACATAGGACTGGCAAGACCAGTCAGGAGGAGAAGGTTACCACACACACTATAGACCCAGTCTCACATAGTACCATTACAACCTCAAATCATACACATAAACACACAAAGACATACTCGGAGGCTCTGAACAAAAATCTACCAAAACAGCAGAGGCCACCAAAGCAGACACCCAAACAACCACCACCTCAGAACACAACACCTGCAACACATAGACCTCACAGTCAGAGTGTCAAACAGTCACAGCCCTTAATGCCAAGCACAATGCCAGACACACTAGTCATTGGTGACTCCATAGTCAGACACACTGACGTCCCGCTCACCAGACTGAGTAAGGAGAAGGTCACAGTAAGCTGTCTGTCGGGCGCTAGAATCCGCCACATAACGCAAGCACTCAGGTCTCTCAACAGCAGGTACAAATATGACTCAGTCATTGTCCATGCTGGTGTAAACGACCTGAGACGTACCTCCTTGGACTACATGAAAAGAGACATTGAGGAGCTCTCTGATTATGTAGCCCAGGCAGGTATGACCCTGACCTTGAGCAGTATCCTACCTTCACCAAGAATGATGCCACAATACAGAGATAAGATGATCAGCTTTAACAATTGGCTTAAACACTGGTGTCATTCAAAGGGGATCCAGTATCTGTCTGCCTGGGATGACATGCTGGACAAGCCACGCTGCTTCAAGGGACGGCTTGCACCTGTCACCCCTGGGATTCCGGATATTGGCAAAGGCTCTTGCCACCCCCATAGTGCCTTTTTTAGGCAAGGCTCAAATTCTAAACCTACCACCCTAGAACACAAAAAAGGAAAAAACTAAGGGTAATGCTGCTCAATGCCAGAAGTCTAAATCTCAAAATGCACGCACTCGAGGCCCTTCTCAGTATGGAGAACATCGATGTCTGTGCTGTGACAGAAACCTGGTTCAAGGCTCCTGAGAGCACCCCAGCTATCAGGTTTTACGTCATATCATGCGTTCCGCCCGCAAAATCCGGACAATACCAAGAAAGGAGGAGGGGTATCCATATTCATCAAGGACACCCACACCTCAAGACTGGTGGCAACGCATGATGCATCGGAGACCATCCAGGTGCAATTAACCGTAGGTAAGACTGCTCTGCAAATTGTAGCATGTTACAGGCCACCCTCACAAACTCAGGAACCTCACATGGCCTTCCTGAAAACACTAGAGGGGATAAATGTATCACCAAACACCATCATACTAGGTGACTTCAATTACCCTAATATAGACTGGGAACACTACTCAAGCCCAAACACCCTAGCCCAAAAGTTCCTGGAATTCATAAACTCAAATGCCATGGAACAACTAGTCACCATCCCCACAAGAGGAGATAACATACTTGATCTCATCATCACGAACATGGGAGCACAATGTTCAACACCAGAAGTATACCCCTCACTGGTGAGATCAGATCACAAACTAATCTCGCTGGAGGTCCTCATCCCACCCCCCCCTGAAATAAAAAAGACCACAGTAAAGAACTTCTCAAAAGCCGACTTCACACTTCTAAAGACTAGTGTGGTCTCCTTTAAGGGCCCCGAACTGGCGGAAAACAGTACTCAAGCCGCTGAATCACTTACAAATGCCTTCTACCAGCACCTGCAGGACTGCATGGATAAGGCAATCCCAAGCAAAACAAAGACTCTTTGTACCAAAGGCAAGCGTCCAGTCTGGTGGACCCCAGCCATAAACAAACTCTACAACAAAAGGAGGAAGCTACTACAAGATAGAGCAAAATCCTTAAAAGGTAAGACACCCTTGATCACTATAAGTAAAAACTAAGAGCTCTCATAAAATCATCCAAAGCAAATTTCGAGAGAAAAATAGCTAAAGACTCAAAAGACAATCATAAGGCCTTCTTTAGCTATGTTAGAAACCTAGGAGGAAACTCCCAGATATGCTCAGAACTAGTTCAAAATGATGTGAAGATTACTGATCCTACAGACATTGCCAACATACTGGCTGACAGGTTCAGTGCAAACTTCTCCCCCCCAAAAGGAGAGATATCTATACCAAATGATTGCAGCCCCCCAAACATCTCCAGCGCCCAAGTGAGAACTGCTCTCTCCAAAGCAAAAAACACAGCATCCATGGGACCTGATGGTGTCCCCGGCTGTGTGCTCCATTAACTCAATGAGGAATTAAACCCACAGCTAGGACAGCTGTTTAATCAAAGTCTTACCTCTGGATACGTACCCAGGGAGTGGCGCACTGCAACTGTGGTCCCACTTCACAAAGGCGGTGCCTCCACCGACCCTGGAAATTACCGGCCCATTAGCTTGACAAGCCTTATCTGCAAAGCCATGGAGAGGATCATAATGGACCTCATAAATAAAGACATAGGGAATTTGCAGACTTTGGATCCAACCCAGTTTGGCTTTGTCAAAGGCAGATCATGCCTTTTAAACTTGGTTGACTTCTTTGAAACAGTCACCAAAGCCATTGATGAGGGAAAGGCAGTCCATACAGCCTACCTCGATCTGGCTAAGGCCTTCGATACAATACCCCACTCAGGTATCATTGAAAAACTCATCAGCTTAAATGTTAACCCATACATCACAAGATGGGTTGCAAACTGGCTGAGTGACAGAACCCACAGGGTCAGAGTTGCTGGCGCCATGTCAGACTCAAAGCCTGTCACAAGTGGTGTCCCACAGGGCTCAGTCCTGGGCCCACTCTTGTTTGGCATCTACTTTTCCAAGTACAAGCAAACACAGGAGGGTTATGGCTGACAAAGTTTGCAGATGACTGCAAACTGGGCCATAGTAGAAAACACATCTGACACAGATATCCTTCAGAAGGGTCTCACAGAAACGGATAACTGGTGCCAGAGCCACGGCCTAAAGTTAAATGCCAAAAAATGCATAGTCATACCCTTCGGGAAAAACAAGGTTACCCCTAGCTACCAAATAGGTGGCAATCCACTGAGCACAGAAGAAGTTATCAGGGACCTGGGGACCCAGGTTGATGGTAGTCTGTCATTCGACACCCATGTAGCTAAAGTAGTCAGGAAGACCTTCTACATTGCCCACCTTATCATGAAGGATTCTCATCTAGATCAAGGGAGGTCATAGTCTCCCTTTACTCATCACTCATCAGACCAATGATTGAGTACAATGCCCCATTCGGAATGTATCTGACCCGACACTTGCAGCAGCTGGAGAGGCCACAAAAGTTCCTCACCAAAAGGATAAAGGGTCTCAAAAATCTGTCCTATGCTGCCCGACTGAAAGAACTCCAGCTCTATTCAGTCGCCACGCTTGCTCAGAGGTGACCTTTGCCTAACATACAAGGCCATGTCAAACCCAGATTTGATGAATATGCTTCACCTCAAAAATCTAGATCCATCAGAGCCACAAGGGCGGAGACTTAAACCTCGACACGGCTATTAATAGGACGTGCTGGAGGGATAGATTCATCACCCAAAGACTCCCTATGCTGTGGAACAAAATCCCGGTACATGTGAGGCAGAGCACCTCGCTGGCCTTGTTCAAGAGAAATCTTGACCAATGGATGGGAGATCGCAGATATACCCCAGGGATTACCTCAGTGTCACTGCTCGACAGAGGCACAGCAAAATAATGGGTATAGTTCCCCATACTAAAGGGGTGGCGTAAGCCACAAAACGATGGGCTAGGCTTGTAAATGCCCTCGGGCAGATAGCCTAGTATGAACCTATGAACCTATGAACCTATGAACCAATTCCTTCCATGCTGACAAATACTGCACCCCCTTAGAACGACACCAAAACTATGTACCTAGCCAGGCACTTGCAACAGTTGGAATGCCCTCAAGGTTTCCTGACCAAGAGGATCCAGGGTATGAATACCCTATTCTACACAGATTACAAGGTTCAAGACTCACTGCTACTTTGACGCTGACCACAGCACCACCATAGACCCCTGTCCCTTAAATATTAGGGTCCTCCACTGCAACACCATCAAGCATTAGAAACTTTTTAATTCCTGTAGATCAAGGTTTTCACTTGAGCTGAAGTCCTCTTCACCCCCTTTCCCTAATAATTCTCTATGCTACACCATCTAACCTCCTTCCCACCCAAACTATCTTATTATATAAAAAATTGCAAAAATAGGGGGTCTATCCCCCACCAAAATAATAGTGGCCCTCCTCTTCCATCTCCTCCTACAATCCTTTCTGATGTGTTCCTTCTGTGGTTCCCATTTTACTTTATCATTTCTTTTTCAGTTTCCTATCTTCCCCTTTCTACTCTTTAAAGAAACAAATAGGGTGTCCAAATAAGGATACCACTATATAAAGCATATAAAACCCTTTTATATGTTTTAAAAGTTAGCAATAAAAAATGCATTGCATGCCGCTTGCCTTAAATGCTACAAATATGATTGTGCATAGCCATGCTCATATATAATGCCCCAAAACTTCACTTATTCACAGGTTCATAGGAGGCTACTAGGTTAGTGGCCCTATAGCCCTTACAAGCCTATCCATGTTAATCCTAAATTGCTCCATCTGTCCTTATTAATTGAACATATTTTGGAGAGCTAGTTTATGGTCAGCACCGACTCCCCCTGCCCATTAGGAGCATTGGTGCCACCTCTGGGGTGAATTTGTGGTCTCCATTCCATTTGGCCAGGTTGTGTTTAAATAGGGTCAGTGCAGAGCTCTCTTTCACATGAATTGGAAGTTTGTTCCAGAGAAGTGGCAACCTCTGGGAGACATATTTGTCTCTCCAGCATGTTCTGTTAATGTCACAGGCTAGGTTAAGATCCCTAGAATGAGTGACTCTTGTGCCATTAGATTTGTGTATGTGAAGCATATCCATCAGGGCAGGGTGGGAGACTGCCCTGTAGGCCAGGTACAAGTCTCTTTTCAGCAGCCTATATGATACAGAGTACATTGACAGGGCTATTAGTGTATTCACATACAGCATGGCTTGGAGACCCTGTATTTTCTTGGTGAGGAACCTCAGTAGTCTCTCCAGCTACTGCAGGTGTCTGTTGAGGTACATGCAAAAGATGGCATTGTATTCTATTAGTAGTCTGATGAAGGTCGCGTACAGAGAGGCTATAATATCATTATACCTGGATGTGATACCCTTTCTTATGAGGTGCACAGTGTAGAATGCTTTCCTTACCACAGAGGACACTTGGTGGTTGAAGTTTAGATTGCTATCTACCTCACCTCAGGCTTTGTCCCTACCAAATGGTGCACTGCTACAGTCATCCCTCTCCATAAAGGGACAGTGACTACTGACCCTGGGAATTATCGCCCCATTAGCCTGACAAGTCTGATATGTAAGGCTATGGAGCACATCATCTTGGACCTAATTAACAAGGATATAGAGAATCTCCAAACTCCAGATTCTATGCAATTTGGTTTTGTGAAAGGGAGATCATGCCTGCTCAATCTGGTTGACTTCTTTCAGTCAGTCACCAGAACTGTAGATGAGGGCAAGGCAGTTCAACAGCCTACCTCAATCTGGCCAAGGCCTTTGATACCATTCCCCACTCAGAAATTATTGATAAACTCACCAAACTAGGCATCAACCCCTATATCACTAGGTGGGTTGCAAACTGCCGAGCAGTCATGACTGGAGTCCCACAAGGATCGGTCCTGGGTCCTCTCTTGTTTGGTTTCTACTTCTCAAAAGTCCAGGCCAACACAATGGGACTCCAGCTGACCAAGTTCACAGATGATTGCAAGCTGGGAGCCATTATTAACCCCCCAAGTTATGTAGGAATCCTACAGAAAAGCCTCACTGAGACCAATGACTGGTGTCAAAAACATGGCCTTAATCTTAATGCCAAAAAGTGCGTCGTCATCCCCTTTGGGAAAAACTCAGTTCCCACTAATTACCACATTGATGTGAGTCCACTGAACACTGAAGGCATTATAAGATATCTGGGGACACAGGTTGACAGCAACTTCCCCTTCGACCACCACATTGCCACTGTGGACAGAAAGTCCTTCTATGTGGCATATCTCATTACCAAGGGGTTTGCATCCAGGAAGAAAGAGGTCATCATCTCTCTCTACTCTTCCCTCATTAGGCCAATCATTGAATATAATTCCCCATTTGGCATGTACCTCACTAGACACATGCAACAGCTGGAAAGGCCACAAAAGTACCTCATGAAGAGGATCCTAGGCCTTAAACACATGTCCTACACGGACAGACTAAAAAAAACTCCAGCTATTCCAGTCTCATATCATCTACTAAGAGACAATCTCTCCTTGACTTACAAAGCCATGTCTGATCCAGCTCTGTTAGAAATGCTACAGCTAAAGAAATCCCAATCCCTCCGTACCACACACTCCAGAGACCTCAACTTCATTACCATATTCAATAGAACATTCTGTAAGGACAGGTTCATAACCCAGAGACTGCCCATGCTCTGGAATAGACTTTCCATACATGTCAAGCAGAGCACCTCACTGGCCCTCTTCAAGAGAAATCTTGATGAGTGGACGGGAAATAGAAAGTTCACCTTGGGGATCACTCCAGTGATCCACTTGATAGAGGCACTGGGAACTAACTTCGGGCGGCATGATGCCAGGGCACTTCTGTTGGCTAAGTTTGTAAAGGCTCCAAGGCCATTAGCCTAGTTACACACCTATTTACCTATGAACCTATGAACCTGTGTTCCTAGGACTCACACTACTGGGTCTGAGCTTAGGGGGCTGTTATCAATACTGTACTTAGTGGAGAATTCTACTTTGTCAGGGGGAATAATAATGCACTTTTTTGCATTTAGTTTTAGACTTTGGCTTTGGCACCAGTCATTTGTCTGTCTTAGCACTTCCTGTAGTATGTTAACATGATTGGGGAACTCAACGATTAAAGCCATTTTGCAATCATTAGTGAAATTAGTTAGCTAAAGGGCATCTAAGTTAGGCTGGACATATGAGAAGTAGCTTCCAAATAGTAAAGGACCCAGCACAGAACCTTGTGGTATGCTACTGGTGACTGGTCTACTGCTAGAGGTGGAGTCACTAACTTTGACAGTATGTGTTCTGTTTGTGAGTTAATTGGCTACCCACCTAGTGACATAAGGGTTAATCCCTAATTTAATTTCTCCAAATCTTTTGGGTTTGTAATACCATGACAGGAATGGACCCTATTCCTAAGTCAAAGTATGATTAAAGTTCATGAAATTAGTAATGTTTCAATCTTTGATGTCAGCCAGAAGTGCTCTTCACAGCACCCACAATGTGCCCAGTAATGACTTCTTCTGCAATTTATATGGAGTTACATGTATTGGTAACATATCTAAATATGTCTGTAAATTCTTTTTTATAAGACCCATTGCTCCTACTACTATTGCAACTATCTGGGTATCTTTTTTCCACATTGCTGGTATTTCTGCCTGTAAATCCTGATATTTTATGACTTTGTGTCTCTCTGTATGGAGGACACTGTACTCACTGGGTATGGTGATTTCAATGATCAATGTTACTTTTGTCTTCTTTTCATGGACCACTATATCCGTTATTCTAGCATCTATCTTTTGAACTGTTGGTAATGGATGATCCCATGTGATGTAGACTTCATCATTTTCTATGATGCGTTGTGGCTTATGTTTCCAATGTTTTTCAGCCACTTCAGTACCATAATGTTTGCAAAATCCCCAGTGCACCGGTCTCACCACATTATTATGCCTTTCAGTATATAGTTCTTCTACCATTAGTATGTCACAGCCAGCAGTGAGGTGTGCAACTGTTTCCAATTCTGTTTTACAAAACCCACATTGGTCTGTTCCTCCCACATGTTCAATGGACTTTCTAAGCCAGTGTGTATGCAGCCCACTATCTTGGGCCACCAATGTTAACTTTTCATCTTTTGGTTTGACTTTGCCTCTCCTTAACCATTCCTGCATTTGTTCCTGATCAACATGAGGTTCTTCCAGAAGTTTTCTATACTTGCAACTATATTTATGCATTTTCCACATTTCTTGGCTTCTCATCTGGTCCTTCACCTTATATTCTTTCTTTTTTTTGGCACATTCAGTTACTGCCTGATTTTTATCTACTTGTACTTTGATTTCCATTCCTGCTTGATGCTGATATGCTTCTGCTAACCTAAGCAGGGAGGTCATCTTAGATTTATTCAAAACTTTCACTGCATTTGGGTCTTCTGAGGTGTGGAGTCACATGATTGTAGAGCTATACATGTAATCAATTTCAAGGAGGCCCATCCTTCCTTCAGAAGAGAAAGTTCACCCTGGGGATCACTCCATATAATATTGGTATGCACTGATTTTTATAAATCATTTGGTGAGCATAAAGCATCCTTTTTGTGTTCCTATCTAATCTCTCCAACACGTTCTGTGTCCATTCACTCCAAAACTATAAGTTAGGACAGGAAGAACAAATTGATTTATAGCTTGGATTTTGTTCTTAGATATGATTGCTGTTTTCAGGATTAATTTAAGTCTTCTAAAGTATTCCTTACTAAGTTTTATTTGCATTTGTTCGTGTTTTATTGTTGATCCTTCATCAGTTCCCAAATATTTATACACTCCCTCTTGCTCGAGTTCTTTTATATCACATTTTTGTCCCAAACTGGTGTTTTCTTGGTGCTGCAGTTTTCTTGCTTTAAAGGTTGCTTTTGCACATTTATCAAGACCAAATAACATTCTTATATCATCTGAAAAAGTTTTGACAACTTGCAGCTGTGCTTTCAGTTATGTGGTACCATCTACTACCAGTTCTGCAGAAAGCTGGGCATTCCCTTTCAGGTTTCAGATGTAATTAAAGAATGTCTTATGAAAAACCCTAACTGAGAGTTTTTCAATGAAACCTGAGTGAGGTGAGGGATTGCATCAAAAGTCTTGGTCAGGTCAAAATAGGCTGTCTTACCTTTATCCAGGGCTTAGGTGACTTTCTCGAAGAAGTCCACCAAGTTTAATAAGCATGATCTACCCTTAACAAAGCCAGACTGGGTTGGGTCTAGAGTTTGAATATCACCTCTGTCTTTGTTGATAAGATCAATGATGATTCTTTTCATGACCTTGCAGATGAGACTGGTTAGACTTATGGGTCTGTACTTCCCAGGATCTGTTGATGGCCCCCCTTTGTACAAGGGCTTTACTGTTGCTCTTCTCAACTCTGCTGGAACAAAAGCCAGTTCTCAGGATATGGTTAAAAAGAGCACTAAGTGGGTCTGCTAGGTCCTGTTTTGGATTGCTTAATAAGCATCCTGGGATATTATCTGTTCCCACTGAGGCTGTGTTTTTGGCCTTGGAGAACGTATACATATATATGCATACATACATACAAAGATTTCAAGCATGGGGATTAATGCCCTTCTAGCTTGATAATATACCAAAACACTTGTTCCCATAGTAAGTGTCCAGACTATTCTTAAACATATCTAAACTAGTACTTCCTTTAATGTAATTTGGTGTCTGTTCTGTGCATCAGCTACTCTGTCAGAGAACCAATCAGTACACTTCTCATTCCTATAGAACCTTCTACATAAATTGTCTGATGATTCTCTAGTACTTTAATGTAATTTGGTGTCTGTTCCATGCATCAGTTACTCTGTCACAGAACCAGTTAGTGCACTTCTCATTCCTATAGAACCTTCTACATAAATTGTGTGATGATTCTCTAGTACTTTAATGTAATTTGGTGTCTGTACCATGCATCAGTTACTCTGTCACAGAACCAGTTAGTGCACTTCTCATTCCTATAGAACCTTCTACATAAATTGTCTGATGATTCTCTAGTACTTTAATGTAATTTGGTAGTCTGTTCCATGCATCAGTTACTCTGTCAGAGAACCAGTTAGTGCACTTCTCATTCCTATAGAACCTTCTACATAGGTTGTCTGATGATTCTCTAGTACTTTAATGTAATTTGGTCGTCTGTTCCATGCATCAGTTACTCTGTCACAGAACCAGTTAGTGCACTTCTCATTCCTATAGAACCTTCTACATAGGATATCTGATGATTCTCTAGTACTTTAATGTAATTTGGTGTCTGTTCCATGCATCAGTTACTCTGTCACAGAACCAGTTAGTGCACTTCTCATTCCTATAGAACCTTCTACATAGGTTGTCTGATGATTCTCTAGTACTTTAATGTAATTTGGTGTCTGTTCCATGCATCAGTTACTCTGTCAGAGAACCAGTTAGTGCACTTCTCATTCCTATAGAACCTTCTACATAGGTTGTCTGATGATTCTCTAGTACTTTTTTATAATCCCAAACATTCCCAGAGATAGCTGTCTCTAAATGCCCTATATACCTGAATATGATCTCCTTTTAGATATCTGTAAGAGACACTGTACAAGTTCAGATATTTTAGTCTTTCATAATGACTTAAATGTTCACATCCATGGATGCACTTGGTATATTTCCACTGTACTCTTTCCAATTTACTCATGTTTGTTTTTTATAGGGCTTCCATATTGTTATTCCATACTCAAGTTTGGGTCTAATGTAACTAGCAAACAATGACGTCATTATTTTTGATTTCCTAGACTTTATAAATCTTTTTATACCACCTACAGTTCTATAACTATCATTAGCCAATTGGTTGATATGATTAGAAAAACTCATAGCTGAATCTACCCATATACCCAGGTCCTTGAATGAGTCTACAGTTTTAATCACTGTGTGCTATATTACATATTCACCTTTCAATTTATGTCTCCCAAATCTCATATGCTTAGTTTTTGATGTATTTATCAGCATGTTATTCTCCTGTGCCCAAATGGACAATTTAGTCAAGTTATTTTGCAGACATGCCTTATCTGTAACACATGTAATCAGTTTACTCAATTTCATGTCATCTGCATATAGACTGTAGAACACCTCAGATGAAAAAGTTAAGTCTGAAAGATACAATCTAAACAAGTAAGGGCCTAGGACAGAGCCCTGTGGTACACCCTGACTGTAACCAAGGATTTCACCTGTCTAGTTGTTCTATTGTACTTGTCATGTCCTGTTTGTAAGCCATGCAGCTATCCATCTTATCAAGAGTACATCAACACCTAGTTGTATTACTTTATTGATCAGTTTTTGTGTATGACCCTATCAAATACTGAAGTTAAATCTATATAAATTACATCACATCACAATTTTTCATTCATAGCTGTTATTATATTGTTATAGAACATCATGTTACAGGTGGTAATAGATCTGTTTTCAACATATGCATGCTGATATATGGTTTCATGTACCAACCTATCCAGTTCTTGCAATAGCGTGCCCAATATTACCTTCTACATTATTTTTCCACAACATGAAAGTAAACTTAAGGGTCTGTACGGCTCTGGGTTTGCCCTACTTCCCTTTCCCTTTAAGACAGGCTTAATAAGCACGTCTCCAATCTTGAGGACTCTCCCTATATTTATATGACCTAGTGAATAATAGATATAATGGTACTGTAAGTTCTAGCTGAAGTGTTCTTAGGTCATTGTTACTTATTCCATCTCCTCCCTGTGCTTTGGTTGGATCCAGTTTGTGGAGTTCTTTTTCAATATAGTTTAATTTGATTCCAGTATCTGGAGTTAACTAGATGTCACACAGAGAACTTATCACCATTTTGTGGAGCCAAACTGTTTTCCATAAGAATTTGTAAATATTTTTATAATCTGTTGTGTCTGAGAATAAATTGTAGAATCTGCACACTTTATCAATTTGTTTGTCTTTACTACTTCCACAGCTTATGTATCTGCAAAAAGGTTTCCTATTATGCTCAATATCTTTATACAGATTTTCTTCAACTGTTTCTTGATCTTGTCTCAGACTATGCTTAATTTGTTTGTCCACCTTGTTTATTTCAGTTTTCTAAGTTGTAGTTCGACCTCTCTTCCATTTATTATATTTTTTCTCTCACCTTAATCAGACATCATGTTCTTATGGAAGTATACCCCCTTGATTTTGCATGCCTAGATCCTGATGTTAAACATGTTTTTTAATTTTTTTTTGCACTCAATTTCTCTTTCTAAGATTTTCACATTTCATCTGCAGTTTTCCTACTAAACACCTCACGCCAGTTAGTTTTACATAGTGACTGTTTTGCTTCCATATAATCTGTAATTTACCTTTTGTGCATTGACTTAGATTTCAGTTTGGCAGAATTATCTTGAAACAAATTAACCTTTATAACCCCATGATCACTCACATCAACGGTGGTAACACTTGACTTGAAGTAAAAGTAATTTCTTTGGGAACACAAACAATGTCTAGTATGTTCCATCCCCTGGTAGTTTTTTTTTACAATCTGAAGCATTTGTTGTTCCTGAATATACACTGTGAATAATTTTCTTACTAATGTTGTGAATCAATATTATTCCAGTCTGTTTCTGGTAAATTTAAGTCCCCAACTAATATTATTTTTCCCTCCTGTGTTTCATACAAGAAATGTATGAATTCCTCCAGGTCATCTGCACTTGACTTTGGTGGTCTGTACACTCCAACAGTTGTTATATGTTCCAGGGTTGTCTTTATTGTCACAGTTACACAGTCTATAGTATTGGTATTATCACTGAACATGTAATAATCACAGATCTCATAGCTATCTTTAATCCCTACCATAACACCTCCACCTGATTTTTTGGACTCATGTCATATCACTTTCAGATTACTCCATTTTTGCTGTGCCATTCCCACTGGTATCTCTTTTATTTTCTTAGATGGTTCATCAGGATTTTTAAACTCCAACAATATTTACTTCCAAAATGTTTTAAATGTTACAATGAATAACAGCTTAAATTTAAGTCATTTACATGTATTCCTTCATCACATTGACAAATCAAGAATGGATCTTTGAAGCCATGTCTGAAAAATCTTGTCCCACAAATATTGCTCTTCTTGTCAGCACTATATTTCTGCTTGCTGCATGGTTTTCACAGCACTTGTCTCTCATAAGAAACCAAAAACTCATTGAAAGTTGGCCCTAGTTAGCTAGCTCTGTAGGCCTACAGCAGAAAAGATCTGGCTATGGTCATGGCAACCGGTGTTCGATTAATGACTTTGGTGTTTGTTGCACCTGGGGTTAGGAGGATAGATATGCCTATCCTGGGTGGGTCGGGGAGCCAGAGGGCTATTCATTAGCATGATCTCTCAGAGGAGGGAGAGTAGGAGTAATTCACATGATCAGACCCAGGACTTGTGATGATTATTTATTTATTATTCATTTATTTGTCTTTGCTGATCAGGAAAAGTTTGACCGGGTATAACCCATTTTCAGCAGAAGCCCGGGTAAGAAAGCTCCACATTTAAGTTACACATAATGTACATTTATAATTGTAGGGTAAACATATCTGTACATGAGCATATTTATAAGATTTTTAAATATTTTCAAATATTTTTTACATGAACAAAACATTTTAACACAAAAAACAGGAGAACAATTAACATAACTGGGCTTTATTATTGAACATACAATAACAATGCATTAAAAGCATGATGGCTGGAGGGAAAAGCTCAAACTGGGATGTTTTTAAGTTTAATAATAATTTAGACAGACAGACAAGTATAATGTAGCTTAAAAATTATACAAGACATGAAAGGAGAAGTTATGGAAATGAGTAGGCAAATAAATGGACAGGGGAAGGAATTGTAGTTAGTGATGGGGTGTATGAGAGAAAGAAGAAAATTATTAGGAAATCAGTGCAGTACGAGGAGGAGGAGGAGGAAGAAGAATTTAGGAAGTAACAGAAATATGAGGAGGAGTGATAAGGTACAAAAAAACTAGGAAGCAAAGTGGCTGTAAGAGTTGGAGAAAAGTAATCCAAGTAAAGCTAGCCAAGTGAGCAAGAAGACAGAGCCATCTTTGGCATAGGTGCTGTTTAAGCAAAGGTTTAAAATGAATTAAGTTTTCTATTTGTTCTAACTGTGTGGAGATTTCATTCCAGAGTTTTGACACATAATGCGAGTACAGAGAGTGTCCAGCAGTGTTGAATTCCTTATGATACATAGTAAAAGTTTATTGCGAAAGCAAAGGTCTCTAGTGGGTAAATAGTACGGTGGAGTATTTTTAATGCTGGGCATTTGTCTGGAGAGGACAAGAAGTTGTGGGCAATGATTAGTTGTGAGTATGTCATCTGGTTTGGGAGCTCAAGCCAATTTAATTGTTTCACTTCAATGGCTCTGCTGGACAGAGGCACAGGGAACTAATCTAAGGGGACGGCGAAAGCCAACACATTGCAGCTAGGCTTATAAATGCCTTCGGGCAGATAACCTAGTACCTACCTATGAACCTATGAACCTATAATGCAAGGCAGAGGTATATTTTATAAGATTGGTTGGTTGCAAATTTAGCTATTTTGTAGTAGCAATAGGCTTGTTTAGTTTTATACATAATGTTGATATTTGTAAGAAAAGGTGAAATATAACAGAGAAGGAAGGAGTTATGTTGCTGCAATAGTAATCCTTGCTTGATCTGTCAGGTAGTGTTTGGCCCTATAGAAGGAGCTGAGTTTTTGTTGAGTTTTCTTCATGAATGATATGGTGATCAAATGTGAGGTTGTCATCTATTATGACTTGAGTAGTTTAGTTTGGCTTATGGTTTCTATTTTTGTGTTATTACTTGGGGTGATGTGAAGTGTGTGCTTCTGGTTAAGGTTGGGTTTTTTTTTGGAGTGAATAGCATAAGTTTGTTTTTCCTTTCTGGCATTAAGCAGCAAGTCAGTTTTATTTAGCCACATTTCAATATTAGTGAAAGATTTTTGAGTGATTTCCTGCAATTTTGTTATGGATGGAGCATAGGAGATATTGCCTGAGTCGTTGTCATATTGTACGAGAGTGGCAAGTGTTGTAGCTGTATGAAGTTTATTTATGAAAATATTACATAGAAGGGGTCTGAATATTAACCCTCGGGTAACACCTACAGACATTGGTTGAAATGCTGAAAGATTTTGTTGCCATTTAGTTGCCTGCTGACCATTGCATAAATAACTGTGAAACCAGGAGAGGGAGGGGTAAGTGAGACCTATGTTGCAAGTTCAGAGAGGAGTTTTTGGTGGGACATTGACAAATGTTTTGGAAAAGTGAAGAAACAAGGTTGCTCTCATTTCTGTATTGCTTTATTATGTTGTTGACATTGAAGAGGGCAGTGGTGGTACTGTTGTTGGACCTGAATCCGTGTTGAATGTTGGAGAGGAGTTTGTGTTTGGTTATATTTTTTGCAAGCTGAGAGTGAATCCATTTCTTGATTATTTTAGAGAGGGGTGATGGGAAAACCATAGGTAGACAGTTTATTATCTTTGTTGAGGTACCTCCTTTGTGAAGGCATATAATAATGGATATTTTCCAGATGGATGGGACATAGCTTTCAGTTACTGACCGGTTGATTTGAATGGAGAAAGGAAAGGTTAGTGCTTCTGCACCTATTTTGAAGAATTCAGTGGGAAGGGTATTAGCAGCTGAGGCTGTTACTTTTAATTTGGATAGCAATTTTAGCATTGAGGTGGAATTGGGTTATCATCCTAAAGTGACTCCTAAGATGAATCCTGGATATAATATGAAGCTGACAACAACAGGGCTGAATCCTTTGTTATCTTTGAATTTTAACTCTGAAGAACAATCTGATGCAACTATTCAGGTAATGAAAGAAAGTTTTTTTCAACTGTATAATGAATTAGAAGGCTTATATAAACTGAAACGCCTTCAGTGGCAATGTATGCATTTAGAGGCATGCATGCATTTTTTGAAGTCATTCCAAGAGGACTTTGTATCTTTTACATGCCTACCTATGGATCTAAGCATCCGGACTTACTTGCCAAATGGCAGGCAATTAATACAGAAAGCAGTTTCAAATATATGGAACTACTTATTGAGTATTTTTTACCTAAAGAAACAACTCCGATACAACATTTGGAGGGGCTACAAAATGAAATTATAAGGGACTGTCAAGAAGTGAGATATACTGAAAGAATGTATATGCTGTTTTGCAATATCTCATTGTATGAGTCTAAATTACAACACTTAAAAACTAAGAAGTTAGAAAGAGACTATATTGACTTTGTCAATGGCCATATCTTTGTGTGGCTGAAAAAGAATACAAAAAACACTGATTCCAGCTCTAATTTAAGTCAAAATGCTGCTTATGTATCTAGGACTTTGCATACAGTCCCTAAACATACTAATTCTACACAAGGTAGGAACTTTGATAATCTGGATGGCAACACACAGCCATCCACACTAGTTATTGGTCAGAATTCGGCAGTCAAAGAGTATGTGAAGTGCACAATGTCAGCGATTGACAATGGAGTCTAGGAGGTGGAAAACGACTTGACGACAATGGCCAAGGAAGTCTCAGCTACTAATTTTAGCTTTTCTGAACCAACTACTAAAAACATCGAATTGGGAGCAAGACCAAAGCCTAATGTGACTTTTTTACCACTTCTTACATGCTTGCCTTTGCAAGTGAAAATGCCGGAGAACAACAGGAGAAACAGGTTGCTCAGCAACAATCGCAAGAGAAGGAAACTTTCCATGGACAGTCCTATGTAGAGACAACTAAATTGGTGTTTAATCTCTCTCAAAAGTGCCTGACTGATGTAGAAATTGCTGTTTTAAATAAGGGGTTGTCATTTGTGCCAGCAGTGCCTAGCAAACAGTGTGATGTGGTATTGGGTTTATGTCAGTTTGCTAGAAATGTTAATTATGTTGTAGTTTTCTGATGTAACAAATTGTACATATAACAGTTTTAAAAAAACAAGTACATTTATGCCAGTTTCACAACCGATTGTGGAAACATTTTTAAAAGTATGTGAAAATGAAATGAACACACATTTTATGTCTCAACATACACCAGGGCACTTTAATTTGAGTATGAGACAGAAACAAGCTTTAAAGACTCTTATAGCTGATAAAGATATCATAATAAAACCTGCTGATAAATGAGGTGCAGTAGCATTGTTAGCCCACTCGCAATATGTAGAAATCATGAATAATACGCTGACAGATGAGGCTACATATGCAAGTTTAAATCTGAAAAGGGTCAAAGAAATTATTAATGATTTAAAAAATGATCTTTTTGACTTATTTTTGACAGGTATTATTTCTAAAGAATGATATAATTATTTTATAGTTTCCCATCCGGTTCAGGGTGCGTTACAGAAACAATTTCCAAATGGGTGGAAGGGCAACTCAAACCCATAGTGAACAAGGCCGTTACTGTCTTGAGGGATTCTGCAAATTATTTGGAACAGTTATGTGAATATACAGATACGAGTGATACATTTTTGGGTTTTATTTTAGTGACCATGGATGTACATCACCTTTTTACAGTCATTCTCATTGATGTAGGACTAGATTATATACGTGACTTTAATGTAAGAATAGCACATATGGATAGATCTAGTATGGAACGTATATGTAAGCTACTGAACATTATATTATCTATCAATGTTTTTGTTTTTGAGGAGAAAATTTATTTACAGTGCTGGGGTGTAGCCATGGGCACACCCTGCAGGAACAGTTACGCTAATTTGGTCCTGGGTGGGTGGGTGGGAGATAAAATATATTCTAAATGATACGAATCCATGGTTAACCTATATAGACCTATATCGTAGATTTGTAGACAATGTGTTTGTTTTGTGGAAAGGGGATGCACAACGATTAAATGCTTTTGTCAGTTACTTAAAAACAACAACTACATTTTTAAGGCTTACTATATATTCATCTTCAGGATTTATAGAGTTTTTGGATATTTGATTGAAGGTAGATGAAGAAGTGGAGTTATATACTACCTTACACCATAAACTATGTTGGAAGAATGCCCTATTAGAGAGAGGAAGTATGCACCCACAATATATTTTCAAGAAAATTATGAATAGTCAGTTATTGAGAACATCTACACTTTCTAGTAAGAACAGTGACTTTTTACATCTGTTGGAAAAGACAGAAGTGCATTTAATAGAGCAGGGTTATAGGACTAAAGATGTTAGAAGGGTGTCAGAACAAGTTAGATCTATGAGGAATGGGAAAGGCAGACCTTGGTATACTAGAAATATCAGCAAAGTAAATAATTGTGGTTTGACAAACACATCTAGAGTTAGAATGCCATTCACATTTAGTACTGATTTTTAAATACATTAAAGATACAATAAAGAACAATTGGAAATTATTACTGTCTGATGATAGAATTAGGAATGTAGTGGGTGAGACACCTGGTTTCAACTATAAAAGAAATCGTAACCTAAAAAGTTTATTACGTCATAGGAATATGCATGGTAACTTAGGTAGATTATACAGCAATAAGCTTGGCACACATCCTTGTAATATGTGTACAGCTTGTAAATATATTCAGAACAATAATGAATTTATACACCCCCAAGGGTTGGGAGGGTGGCCTAATGGTTAAGGTGTTTGCCTTGCAAACACAAGGTACAGGGTTTGAGTCTCACAGGGGATAATTGGCTAGGCTTAAAATGGCTTGCAAGGGCAGTTAGCCTAGTACCAATCTATGAACCTGTGAACCTATTACACATAAGAAATATATTTATACAGGTTATGCATGTTGTTTAACTAAAAATGTGATTTATTTAGCTACTTGCACACAATGTGTGTGTTTCTATATTGGTAAAACCAATAGGATGTTAAAGGAACGTATTTTACAACATATAGGTGATGTACTTAAA
Organism: Protopterus annectens; assembly: GCF_019279795.1. Classification (NCBI taxonomy): domain Eukaryota; kingdom Metazoa; phylum Chordata; order Ceratodontiformes; family Protopteridae; genus Protopterus; species Protopterus annectens. The sequence goes on along the minus strand of NC_056729.1, from coordinate 1,643,627,490 downwards.
AACATACAAAAATGTGCAATAGCACAACATATTAATTCTTATCCACAACATGGTTTTAAGTTTGTGGTCTTGGATGTGTATACTCCCACCCTAAGAGGTGGTGACATGATGAATGCTACTGAGGTTAAAGAAACACGCTGGGTAGTTGACTTGAGGGCAGATATTCCGCTAGGTCTAAATGGTTTTATACCGTTAAAACCTATTTTAAAAGGGTCTATGTCAATTATTTGAACGCTTAAAATGTCGAACATTATATGGTCGCACTGTTAGTGTATGTTTTTCTTTTTTTCTTTTTTTTTTTTATATGATATTCGAACTTCCAAATATCGACCATATGGTCTCGACCATATGGTATTCGATATTTTGGAAGTTCGAATATTTGACATAGACCCTTTTAAAAGCCAGGATAAGCTAATTGTTTTATTAATTACTTGATTTGTGATGTAATTTGATTGGTCAGGTGTATGCATTTAAGTGCTCACTGTTTTACTTTTGTGTAGTGATCTGAAGAAGGAGACATCTCCGAAAGGGCTCATCTTTTTATTATTTTAATAAATATATGTGCTTTGCTGTGGTGGTCCCATTGTTGTTCTTGAAGTTCTAATAGTAATTTTATTATGCTTGATGTTGGGACAGGCTGAAAACTAAAAGACAGTGTGTTGCTTTTGAGAACAGATAGAAGGTGGAGGGGTGAAGTGAGGTGATCATTGATTAGTGATAGAACTGACTGGATGAAATGAGTGTGGAACTGAGTGACAATGGAGTCATTGTTACTTGAAGTAGAAGGACAGGGTATTGTGGTATGGCTGGGGTGTAATAGTTTATTTAGAGAGGACCAAAAAAGCTTGGAGTTGTTTTGATGCTTTTTTGAGGATTACTGTAGTATGATTTCTTGTAAGATTTAACAAGAATCTTTGTACAGTTTCTGAGATATTTAAAACTTTGCTAGGCATGTTGTGTTTTATTCTTATACCATTGTTTCCATGCTTTATCTCTTTGCAGCATGAGCTGTTTGGTCTCTTTTGTCACCCATGGTGCTGTATTAGATGTTACCATTATTGTTCTAACCGTCAGTCATGGGTGCCAGAAAATATGCAGCTGCATGCAAAATTTGTACTGGTCCTCACACTTATGAGTGCCACATGTCCCCCACACAGATAAGGGGTTAGTGCCCTAACAATAATGCCCTTATTGCTAGCATGCCAAAGATAAATAGCCTGGATGTGTCCCCTCTGGATGGTTCTCATTTCATTGCTGGTAATGCCCATTAAAGAGGAATGAATTGGCACATGTCCCAGAGGCAGGCATCAAAGTCACCCAGAAAAAAATGTTGCCCTATGATTTCCATAGCAGACCTTTCAATCTGATAATGCAATGCATTTCATTGATGCATCACCTAAGGTATCTTTAGCAAAACCAGTCCAGTCTAAAATGTCACTTCTCACATAGTCTAACAAATCACTTTTCTCTTCATTATAGTAAAATGCAATGTAATTTAATCAAATTTGTTGATGGTCCATGCAGCTATCCCCTGAATCTCCACCATTGGCTACCTTACTGGCCCATTCCCATTCCACTTGGCCTTGCAGATCTTCTGCATCACCAGCAAAGGCAACTTTAACTTTTCAATGTAAACATCAAACATTCGCATCAGGTTCCATAACATGATTTGTGTTGCTGCAAAACTGTTGGTCACTTCACGCACATTGAATCTCAATGCCTTATTACCCTCTGGTGGCAAATGCTGACCATCAAGGTGACACATCTCCAAATCAGCCTTCTCAAAAGATTCTTTGCCATTACATAATCCATAATCTTCATAACTATTGAATGAATGAATGAATGAATAACAATTTTTCTCTTTCTTCTTGCAAAAAATCTCGTCAAATTAACAATTGTCAATACCTTTGTTATAGAGTTATCAATCATATTCACATGGAGAGTACCAGGAAAGCATTCCACTTAAACTGTAACACACACTCCTCCCAATATTTTGAAATATTTGTTTAATCTCAGATAGACGAAATGCTCCCTATTTGCCACTCTCCTCTACCATTCCACTGTCAAACATAGATCTTTTCTCCTGTTCTCTGCTAACATTAAGCCTCACATGATTTCTACCAACAACCTTAATTAGAATCCTACTTTAATTTATCAGTCAGAACCTTTGACAAGGCAATAAAATCTACACTTATCGATGGTTTCAGTCTCCAATTTTTTCACTTTCTCCTGTTCCAAATTCCCATTTGGGAGGACCATTTGTAACATTTGTGGAATCTTGCAGATGCCTTCTGCTAAACTGTCAATGGCCTTAAGATCTCACTAGTCATCATATACAAACCAAGGGAGGGTTCATTATAGTTACATAATTTCCATTTGGGAGGACCATTTGTAACACTTGTGGAATCTTACAGATGCCTTCTGCCAAACTGTCAATGGCCTTAAGATCTGACTAGTCATCATATACAAACCAAGGGAGGGTTCATTATAGTTACATAATTTCCATTCGTACGTCTGATAATGTCACTGTCCTCTCCAATGTCTCCTTGGTAACCTCAGTCCTCAAGGCCTCTCCAAGGACATCCTCTCTAATATCTTCCTTACCTAAGTACAACTATATCTACCCTGCAACCTATGATCTTCCAAATATCTTTTCATGATTTTATCTAACATATCTAAAAAGACCTAAAAATCAGCTTTGGATTTCACACTGAACATTCTACTCACGTTTTTTTCTTTAAATGATTCTAGTGAAAGTTCAGTAGTTTATATCAGGTAATCAGTGTACGTACCATTAAAACCTAAGCCAATAAACCACATTTAGCAGTTCCATCAGTCTCAAGGAGGATAGCAGAAGATAATCTAGAGGAGAAGACTCCATGGCTGCCCATCTAATTATGCATGTAACTGCCGTGGTGGTGCTGTGGTAGTGTTGTCGCCTCACAGTAAGACGTTGTCCTGTTCGATTCTCAGCTAAAGCATCTTCTGTGTGGAGACATGCGTGAATGGGTGTACCTTCGTTGAAGGTTGTGCATCAGGGCTGGCAACTCGGTACATAAAAATCTACTGCCAATCATTAGCAGATGGGAGTTCCGCTGTGGAGACTCCTAACCGGGAAGAGCAGAAAGATACAACAACAACAACAACCTTAAGGTGGCAAAAGTGTTGCTCAGTTTGAAATGCAGTGGGAGTCTGTTTTATACAGGACATTCACTGCGATATGAGTCTATCATGCCAAGGTATCTAATATTCATGAATATTAAGTCCTTTAGAAACATATTTGAAGATCCATTTTCTATGTGAATGAATTAGCACTCAAGGAGGGTTGGAATTTTCATGATTGGAAGAACTGAACACAGATCACCACAGAGGAGACTATAATACCCATTGTATAAAGACAGGACTCACTGTGTATCCAGATAAATGAGTTTTGAAGCTGGTGATTTTTTTATCAGTCTTCGTTGTCTCTCAGTTTGAGATATTTGTTTAAACAAACGCATCCCAAAAAGAGCATTTTTATATAATAATAGCTTTGATGAGCAAAGGGGAATTCAGACTTTGCTGACAGTTCGGACTTGTGTCTGGGAGGTGCACAACTTAACCATTATGCTAACACCAAAGCCCCAACACTCTTTGGAAATTATATGCGCCAGACAGAATGATTTCTGAGA